>NW_019396533.1:0-3260 GCF_000591075.1 Eurytemora carolleeae | reverse complement strand
GGGGGGGGGGGGGGTCCACATTAACAAAATAGGAAAATACTCTGCACCATCAGTTTAATATCTCTTTCTACATTTTTCAGCAGAAAATTACCAAGACAAACTAGGGGTTGGAAGAGAATAGCAATGTAACCTTATGATATACCTGAGCTGAGCCACCATGCTTCTGAACTTTATCATAAAGCTGGAACAGTCGTCCTGTAAAATCATCCACTTGGATTGTGTTCTTCAAGGATTCTCTCAAGAAATCATCATCATGGGCAACCTGTTACATTGCATCAAATGAATTTATTTTAAAGTAAAATTACTTTGAAGACGTTTATTAAATACTAGGTTGGGCAGTGGGCACCCAACGCTGCACAGGTTACTAATAGTTACTCACGCCGTTTACCTGCACTTGGTTGTAAATAACGCTTTTAACTATTTTTCCTCATAAAAGTCGCCCTTCTCAACTTAAAATCTCAAAACCTCAAAGTTTGAGGCAAATCGGTCTAGGGGTTCCTGTGTAATGATCGTACAAACAAACAGACAAACAGAGATTACAACTTTATATACATAGATTCAAAAAGATATATTGTAAAATGTTTCAGTTTTGTACTTAAGATGTAATTTCAAGTAACCCTGCATTTACAGTGCTAGTAATATTACCAATTCACAACATTGAACCTTTGTATGATCAAGGATGAATGATATATATATATATATATCTTTTCCTTCGGAATCTTGAATATTCTTTAATATTTTTTTTATAAGACTTGCGGATTTAAGCTAGTGACAATAGAGGAAAGAAAAATGAACATTAAAGTTTTAAGGGGCTCCATTGTGAAGCTGTTATGCCACTCTCAAGATTGAGAGACAGTTAAAATAATGACTTCAGTTCATGAAGAAGAAACAAAAATAATACCACAAAAAAAATATTAAATTCTCTCACATTAAGTATCAAGTATTAAGAAAGAAATCTGTAAAGGACATATTTCATATACGCACAAAGAACATGCAAAGTTCTCTGTGCTCAACTTTCAAACGAAATTAGAAATTAAAAAAAAAATACCAATTTAGAGAATTACTTACTTTGTGCATAAGCTCATTGAGAATTGTTTGTATTTCGATGGCCTTATTAAATTCCTTTCTCGGGAAAGGAGAAGGGAAGAGAACAAAGGGTGCAAAGTGGAGAGCATCTGTATCAAAAGCATCCTTTCTTCGCATACAGATCCCTTAAAAATTATTTCTTATATATTTTTTAAAAAAAATCTATTTTTATTCAAAATTTAAAAATTTAAATCTCCATTAAAAAAAGCAAAATTCAAATCTCCATAAAAAAATTAAACTCCACCTTTAACAAATGAAAAGCTGAAATAATTACCATGCATGAGGGCGTAGGTTTTAGCTTTGTCCACCAGGTCATCAAGCCGGTCAGCTGACATCTCCAGGGGTACACATGGATACAGATCCGTCTCACCCATTTTTTCTAATTTTACAGAGTTGAGATATAGAACTGAGAGGATAGGAGTAGTTTGCAGAGGTGTATTCATGGGGGGGCTATGGGGGCTCAGCCTCCCTTTATCTGTGAAATCGATGATTTCCAGGGGGCCCAACAGGTGCTGAGCCTCCCTCCCCTGGACAGAAATTAAAATGTAAGCACCCGCCCCTCTACAAATTCCTGAATACGCCCCTGGTTGTTTACATTCGACTGTGACGTAGGACTTCTCGAGAACTAGTTTTATTGTAAACAGACAACATTTAGTAAACACTATTTTTACAAAGACACGACTCCAAATAATAAATTGGGTAAAGGATTTTTGAACATTATCTAAATCTAATTCCTATTCCTGAAAAAAATCAATTACAAATATAAATTGCATATCAAAAAATAGTTAAAATCTCGTGATTATTGATAAGAGGACTGATCCACAATTTATAAACTTGAATAAAAACTGATGAAATTTCCCATCAATGAGGGAGTTTCTGATAGATAACAATAAATTCTGGGTTTACACTTCACAACCAAGAATTGTCAGCTGATTTTTTATAGCTTTCTAATAAGCTTTCTTCTGCAAGTTTTGCTTATAAAAATAAGGTTGCAAGAGGGAGGGGGGGCCATGCGGCCATGAACCCCGCAATTGCCTGTTCGAACACAGGTAGTTTGCAGAACCCTGTTCGACCCCCGCAGAAGCCTGTTCCAACCCCGCGAAAGCCTGTTCCAACCCCGCCAAAGACTGCTCTTGTTCAAACTTTTTTTTTAAATTGCATAGATCTAATAAACACTAAATAAAATTTAAAAAATCTCAACGTCCGGGAGCAGAAGAGATATTTAATAATCATTGGAATTTATTAGAATTCATCTAGAGATAGTCAATTTCGAGAATTTTGTCTTGGCGCTGGAGTTACACAAAGTGCCAAGGAATAATCGGCTCCCCCCCCCCTCCTATATATGAGTATAATTATATAATAGTGTGTATCATGGAAAGTGTATTGAGTATACATGCATTACGATGCTGGTTAGTAGGGCGATCATTATTATAGGAGGGGAGGTAAGGGGAGGGGGGAGGGTTGTTAGAAAAGGGGGAGGAAGGATTAAAGGGGAGGGGGACTATAGAAGGGTGGCCGATACTATTGAGCTCATATTATGGGGCGGAGTAGAGGGTTGGGGGGGGGGGCAGGTTAAAGGAAATAAGGTTGAGGGAAGAGTTGGGGTGAGATGTAGATTGAAGATAGATAGATAAATATTAAGATNTGCTGGCATCTACTCAAAACCCTTTTAACAGAAAAATAACTTATATTTACTTAACATTTTAGCAAGAGAAACAAAATTTTCCTTTAAAAGGTCTCCTATTATGTGTTTTATAACTTAGTAACTTTTAATAATGGGATAAGGAAAAAAATAACGAAGACGACTTTTACAGATTCAAAAGAACTCATAAAACCAAATTTTGTACGGGGTGTTCAGTTCTTCATAATTAAAATAAATTTCGTGGTTGATGGTGCACCATTTACCACTGTCCAATTCTCGGGACTGTCCTAGTGAACGATTTTTGGACTTTGTACTTTTGGATTTTGTATTTCATATTTATATTTGAAGCTTTATAAACATGATTTATATAGATGATAGGATATTCTATAAGTTAATAACAAACAATTAACTGAACAACAGGATAATCAAAAAACAAAAGAGAATTGGGTATATTCCTAGAGAACGATTTTTGGACCCCCCCCCCCCTCCTATCAATTTTGTACATGACCATTTATTTTTCAGCAAATTTATT
>NW_019396532.1:186369-191678 GCF_000591075.1 Eurytemora carolleeae | reverse complement strand
TATTTACAAAAATATTGATTCGAATATAAAAAAGATCCAACTTTGCTCGCTTAATTTTACAGTGTATCTACATTTTACACGTTTTAATACGAAAAACGTAAATTTCTTGTATATGATAACGTTCACTGTTCACATAATGACATTAAAATATGATAAATTTAAATTTTATTGGACTTCTATTGCTGAAAAACGTCTATGATATACTATTTCTTACAAAGGTACCATTACGATACCTCTCCGCTCGAATTCTGAACGAAAAATCGGCCTTTTCTCCGGTCACCGTTGTGAAAAGTAAGACTAATACCAATCAAGAGCTACTAGGCTATTTAGTTTGCCATGAAATTACCCAAATAATTGAACCATCCCTTTAACTTTAAGTTTCTGAACTTTCTACACAGCTTTTATTATTACTTGCTTATATTAATACTATTAGAACAAGGATATGTGTAAACCAACCTAAAAGATATTCTAATTTTCTTATCTCATTATTTACAGTTTGAAATATTAAAGCTCTCCTACATCAGGTTGCAAAGATATAAGATGAAAAAATCTGAAGTTTCTAAGCCTAATTTCAGGTCTTGAGCTTGTGGTTCAGCCCAGGATATCCAGCCCGCCACTGTATTCAGATTTACTAGCTGAAGTATTGGTAAGCAAAGTGTGATATATCTACACGTGATTGAAATGAGTATTCGCCACAAACTTGGATTTTCTAATCACAATATCTTTGCAACCCTTGATGTCGTAAAACATAGATATCTGTAATAAATATGTCGTTGAAATTTCAAACTTTGAATTATGTTAAATCAAATAGTCGAAGTTTAAAACATCAATTTTTACACAATCATGTTGCAAACATATAGAGATTAAACATATAGAGATTAAACATATAGAGATTAAACATATAGAGATTAAATATCACCAATATCAATTTGAGAATCTTTTATCTTTCTAAATAATGATAATATTGATAATTATATAACACATAATAGAATTTTTCTATTATCGAGCAATGTTTTTTTGTTGCAAATTTACCGTAATTGAACTCATATTTATAAATTGTGTACCTTCACATGGCTTTTATAGATTTAAAGAAAAAAACCATTATGGATTTTTCAAACACGGAGTGATCAAAACCAATAAATAATAATGTGTCAATAAAATATCTAGCAACAACGGAAATGTCGTCTTATGCACAATCTATTCTTTTTCAATCTTTTAAAGCAGTTTTTAAACATTGCATTAATCCCTCACCTGAAAGTCCTTAGTCAAACCGATACTATCTAATTATATTTTATTATATTTAATTATATTTAATTATATTTAATTATATTTTTAATTCCTAAATTTTTGCAGCCTCATGGTTTAAACCTTTGATATTTCAAACATTATTAAATCTCTATATAGTTTGAACTGCTAAAGGTCTAAACCCCAGGTTGCATGGATAGGATGATGCTAGGTATTAGTTCGAGTACAATGATAACCACGAAACTCTGGAACATGGAAGTAGACTTTAAGACTAAAGTTATGACTTTATATGGTCCAATGAACGTGAGTCACAACAATCGTGCAGTGTAAACAGACCCAATTCACTTAAAACTAATTTAATGACTTTCTATCTTTGTCAAATGTACTTCAGTGTTACTATAATGTCGTCTTCCTGTTTAGAGTTTTCTGGTTAAAAATGAAAATGATAAATACTGTTGACTAAATTATTACTACTGTTTAGATAACAGTTGATCCTAAAGTGTCTGAAACTACTAGATCTAAACATTAACTATTAATATTATCTGTTTAGATAACAGTTGATCCTAAAGTGTCTGAAACTACTTTATCTAAAGTATTAACTATTAATATTATCTGTTTAGATAAACAGTTGATCCTAAAGTGTCTGAAACTACTAGATATATAGCATTAACTACTAATATCTTCTGTTTAGATAAACAGTTGATCCTAAAGTGTCTGAAACTACTAGATATAAAGCATTAACTATTAATATTATCTGTTTAGATAACAGTTGATCCTNCCCCCCCCAGAAAAAGGCCTTAGATTAGCCCCCAAACTATTAAAGTTATTGTATTAATGAGCTGGCCTTGAATAATTGGGCTTTGAACATGCATTTCAACCCTATAACATATTCTCTAAGACCTTTTTCTAGGGAGTGGCGTAAGACGCCCCCCTCAGGGGCGTCCGCGAGTAAATATTCAGTTCCTTTTAACCAAATTTTCTACTTTTTTAGTTTCTTTTTTGAGCCGAATTCGAAATGGAAATCTTCCTTCAGCGATGGCCTAAGTGGAGAAGGATTTAGCCTTAAACTTGGCCTTACTCTTCAATACAGGTTTTAAATATAAATACAATTCATACAGCGGTGTCCAGGATACATTGGAATTACTTAAACTTGGTCTTACTCGTAAATACAGGTTTTAAATATTCATAAATTCATACAGCATGGTATCTAGGAAACATGTTTATTTAACAAGTATATGTCATACCCAAAATATATACAATCATCAATAGTGTCATAATCAAAATGATCCAAAAAATATAAATGATATTGAACTCTCAAAATGTAAATGATATTGAACTCTCAAAATTCTCAGTTTTCAATAAATGCTAAATCAAAGTGAGTTAGTATCAGTACTTTAGCGAGGGACAAAAATGATTTAAAAAGGCGAGAACCTTGAGATTTAGAGAACCTTTGAGATTTAGAGAACCTTTGAGATTTAGAGAACCTTTGAGATTTAGAGAACCTTTGAGATTTAGAGAAAATTTAAGACCAAAAACTTCGTGCCAAAGAAAGTGCTATAGGTAATTTAATGAAACCGTTATGATCTTGTCTTCTTTGGATTTCAATGGCTCTTTGAATCAAATCAGAAGTCAAACTATAAAGATGATTTCAATTTTAGTTTCATTTCAATTGAAAAAAAATATTTTGGAAATATCCAAATTTTTTTGGAGAAAATCCGGGACCAAACAAAACTTTATAGCACACTTGCTATAATGTACAGCTAATTATTAATTTAACTTTATAGCACGATGATTACTTTATAGCACGTTCATGATGAAGTTCACGATGAATTAATGAAGAATGATAAAGTACACTATAGTTTAAAAAAAAATGTCCTGGGATTCATCTACTATCATAAAATGTAATTTCAGAAAAAATAAATAAAAAAAGTAAATATTTACATAAACTTTGCAAGCCAAGGAGTTTATTTTTGCTAATTCTTGTTTTTAATAAACTATGGTAATCAAAGGGTCTTGAAACATTGAATTTCTTTATTTAAAATAATTTACACATTTATTATTTTCAGAATTGTCTGTGACTCGCCACCATGCCCCATGTTTCCCAAGGTAAGCCTGAGTATCATTTGATGTTCATGATTTCATCCCAATCACATTTTCCTAAAGGAATTTACACTTTGCCACAAATCATTTTCCCCATTCTTCGCAAACCTATGATATGTCTATAGATTCGATTATTTGATGTTACAGAATTCATATAAACATATCTAATTAGTTTTACATGAATAGCAATTCGGTTTATAACACATTGTAATGTAATTTTCAAAAAGATAATTTAGTAGTCTATTTTTAAATATACTTAGAGAGTTGCTTCTTTTTAAGTCAAGAGGCAGGTTATTCCACATCTTAAGAAGAGAGCTTGCATGGTAAATACTGTAACGAGCACATTTTGAGAATGTCAAGTTGATAGTTAAGAGATCTTTCAAAGTTTCCAAGCTTTTAAAAAATATTTTCAAAAGATGCAGGAAGAAGTTCATGTGTATATTTCAGTTTCAGTCGAGTTTTAGTTTCCTTAATTTCATATTAATAAAATAAAATATATTAAATCCCTTTAGGAACCAAGACCCAGAGTAAACATATTAAATCCCCATAGGAACCAAGACCTGGAGTAAACATATTAAATCCCTATTTGAACCAAGACCCGGAGTAAACATGTTTAATCCCTTTAGGAACCAAGACCCGGAGTAAACATATCTAATGATGAAAGATCAATTTCCTCAAAAACCACAATTTCTCCAGATATAACAGGTATCTTTTACAGATACATTTTTTCTTTTTTTTATCCAATTTCTTATAGTAAAAACATGCCAATTAAATGCTTAAATAATTGAGCAATCATCAATACTTTGTATACATTTATAATAAAGGAAATAGGTTTTTGACAATCTATTCTATATATTTGCAATTGATGTCTTAGACTTTTGATATGTCTAACTATATTAAATCAAGTTTAAATTATCGTCGCGTAGGTTTACTCATTTAGGTTGCAAAGATATAAGGAGTCATAAATCAGAGTTTGTAGCAAAAACTTAGTTCCATTGTCTTTAAATTTAAAAAAGATTTCTTGACATAACATCAATTTATAATCCCTATATCTATATTATATCCCTATATCTATATTATATCCCTATATCTATATTATATCCCTATATCTATATTATATCCCTATATCTATATTATATCCCTATATCTATAATATATCCCTATATCTATATTATATCCCTATATCTATATAATATCCCTATATCTATATTATATCCCTATATCTATATTATATCCCTATATCTATATTATATCCCTATATCTTTGCAGCTTAAGATGTCAAATTGCAAAGATAAAGGGATTTATAAATCAGAATATGTGAGAAGAACTCAGTTAGTTTAATTTTACAGAAAACCTAATTACAAATCACTTTTAGCTTGTGGAACAGTTAACTGTGATTGTTCAATGGAATATCAGTTGGTCAGATATTTAGCTACAATAGGTATTAAATATTAACTTTAAAAGAATGCACAACAAAAAATTGTTAAAAACTTTGATTTGATCAAAAAGACAATGATAAATTTTATGTAATATTTTAAAAGCAGTAACCAGTATTACAGAATATCTGGTATTATTTCAAAACAAAAAGAAATAAATAAGTTACAAATTGTAGAATATCTGGTATTATTTCATAACAAAAAGAAATTAATTAGTTACAAATTATAGAATCTCTGGTATTATTTTACAACAAAAATAAATTAATTAGTTACAAATTACAGAATCTCTGGTATTATTTTACAACAAAAAGAAATAAATAAGTTACAAATTGTAGAATATCTGGTATTATTTAATAACAAAAAGAAATTAATTAGTTACAAATTACAGAATCTCTTGTATTATTTTACAACAAAAATAAATTAATTAGTTACAAATTACAGAATCTCTGCTATTATTTCATAACAAAAAGAAATAAATTAATTACATATTACAGAATCTCTGGTATTATTTTACAACAAAAAGAAATA
>NW_019396532.1:103015-186285 GCF_000591075.1 Eurytemora carolleeae | reverse complement strand
CATAGTAACATGGTAACTAATATCATTTACCTGAACTCTCACATAGTAACATGGTAAATAATATCATTTACCTGAACTCTCACATAGTAACATGGTAACTAATATTATTTACCTGAACTCTCCCATAGTAACATGGTAACTAATATCATTTACCTGAACTCTCACATAGTAACATGGTAACTAATATTATTTACCTGAACTGAAGATTTAAAGTAAAGTTGCGAAATTGTAAATGGTCTGATTGTAGTGGAGATATTTAAAATCAGTTAACAGTACCTTTAAAAATCTTATTTTAGGTGAATATAACTATTTTGAACAGTAATGTAACACAAGTACTCCCTGATGATATTGTTGGAAGATGTCTTAAAGGAACCTTCCTTTATACTCTATATATTAATACAACGGAAAAATAATTTTTTAATTATTAAAAGTACATCATGTTGCACAGATTAGAAAGTACATCATGTTGCACAGATTAGAAAGTACATCATGTTGCACAGATTAGAAAGTACATCATGTTGCACAGATTAGAAAGTACATCATGTTGCACAGATTAGAAAGTACATCATGTTGCACAGATTAGAAAGTACATCATGTTGCACAGATTAGAAAGAATTAGAAAATTTGAGTTAGAAGAGAGCAACCCTTTGCCACACATTTTTACGAAGAAACATATTTCAAATCGAATATTTCAATTGATTTTACTTTAATTACCTTTAATGAGTTGAATTATGAATACTAATTGATTATATTTAAATTTTCATAATAGGTTTAAAGTTAATATTAAGATGGATGGAATTTATTTATTTAATTCTTTCATTTTAAAACAATGAGGACTGAGCTGGAAACTTTAGAATTAGATACTCTCTTCATACCGATTGTTTGATATGAATATCACTCCTGTATGCCGAGTCCATTAGCGCCTCATCCAATCAGGGTTCAGTCATGTGTTTCTTGTCTATTTTGAACCAAAAGAAATAGTATGGCGCTAACATATATCTTTCTATCTATTAGTATCAGTAAATGGAACTATTTACTTTTACTCAAACGATAGTGATATCCACTGTGGATACTTTTCTGCTTTTGGGATATCCCTGACATAGGATTCCAACTAAAAAAAGTTCTCTTTTTAAATGACGCGCAAAATTTCCTAGCTTCCGATCGGCTGTTTGGGATTCTGCATACACCACTCTGATTGGTTGAATTTTTTAAACTTTCATGGATATAAACAACAGATTAAAACAATATCAAGATTAACAAAAATAGAAGATCAAGCATTGATCTCGATATCCGCAATTGTAAAGTTGTCAGCTCTACTCTCATTTTCACATTATGTATTGTAAAAGGTTGTTAATATAAACTGTGTTATATATATTATATATATTATATATTACATATTATATATATTATATATTATATATTATAAATATTATATATCCTATCAGAGAATAATATATATTCAGACCAAAGCTGAATATGTTGTGCATTCTTGAAAGGTAAATAATTAATTTCAAGTTCTCTTTACGGAAACATTGAATAAGAAATGAAAATGCTCTGGTTTAGAAAAAGTTTAAGAATTGTTCTAAATGTTGCCAAGAATATTACGGATCTCACTAATTTTTAACGTTCGTAATTTTTAACAAAATATTGAAATTTCCAAAGAAACATTTGTAATTTTGGATAAAGCAATTGTATAGTCGAACAATATATTTGTAATTTTGATCAATAAATTCCTAATTTTTAACAATACATTCATAATTTTTAACAACACATTTATAATTTTGAACAATACATTCGTAATTTTGATCAATACATTCATAATTGTTATCAATACATTCGTAATTTTAAACAAAACATTTGTAATTTGGAAAGACTTTTAATTAACTCAATATGATAAAAGATGGTTAACTTCAAACAATAAGGTGCGTATTGGAATTACAATTGTCAAGTGAAATCCTGTTATTTTGATTTCTAGTTTAAATGAGTATTAATGGTTAGTTGACGGTAAACTGGTTTGTAACCTCAAAGCACTGATGAAGGATGATAAAAGTTCTGTCAAGCTTGAGATAGATTCACCCACAGGGTTTATACCTGAACCCCAGCTGGATATTAGGGTCAGCGCTTCCTCCGCATGCAGGTCAACTTTTCGTTTACAATGTAATTTTAAGTAATCTTTTTGCAAAATTTATATAAGCAAATAAAAAATGTGATTTTTTTATCGAATATTTTGAGTATTTTTGTAAAATAAGCAAAATGTGATCCCTAGTCAGCGACACTTTCTAAACAATCGAAAAATTTTCTTTATTTTATTCTGTAAAATTTAGTTTCCATATTAAATTTAATTATTAAATAAAATGACAGATTCCAATTTTTTGTCGTTAAAATAATCATATTTTGTAATAAACAATGCTAACAATATTTTTTCAGAAATATAATAATAACGCATGATTTTATGGCAGATTTATCCATTAAAAAAAATTTGATATTCTTCCTTAAAAAATGAAAAGCATATTGAACATGTTTGTTTAGTAAAAAGGTGTTCTCTGAAAATCTTAGAATTGATATTAAACAAATTTGGGATATTTCAGCGACCCCTACGAGCGCTGATAAGGTAGGATAGTTTTTTTTGCTCCTAAAATCATTCTTTAAAAAACTAAATTTAAGACCTTGATATGGAGAGAAAACACACCAGACCGGAATAAAGAGGAGTTACAGATTGTTAAACATGAATTTCAGGTAATTTTGAGAGTTAATCATGGTTCCAGGTAGTTTTGGAGTTAATCATGGTTCCAGGTAGTTTTGGGTTAATCATGGTTCCAGGTAGTTTTGGAGTTAATCATGGTTCCAGGTAGTTTTGGGGTTAATCATGGTTCCAGGTAGTTTTGGAGATAATCATGGTTCCAGGTAGTTTTGGGGTTAATCATGTTTCCAGGTAGTTTTGAGGTTCATCAATTTTGGTTCCAGGTAGTTTTAAGGTTAATCAACCTTGGTTCCAGGTAGTTTTAAGGTTAATATCAACCTTGGTTCCAGGTAGTTTTGAGGTTAATCAACCTTGGTTCCAGGTAGTTTTAAGGTTAATCAACCTTGGTTCCAGGTTCCAAGATACCAGGTTCAACCATTTACTACCTGCATTCAATCATCTTGATTATTTAAACCAAAGAATAAGTGCATTAGTGCCAAAATTTATGTTTTAGATTTATAATTTTTTGTTTCATCCACAATCTATATTTTCTAAATAATAACCAGATAATCTAGGCTTTTAATTAATAAATTAAAAATTTTAAAAATTTTATGAAAGTTGTCAACAGAATGTTGCAGGGAGGAGGCTGCTTTAAATGGAATCTAACATGTTTTACTAAAAGGCACTTGCATACACTCCATAGGTCTAATTTTCATTAGGAGACATTATGAACCCATTTTAATTTATTTAAATGTTTGCACACAAGAAAATAAAAGAATTCTCTATATCTTTGGAACCTGATGTCGTAGAGGTTGCAAAGATATAAGGATTAAAAAATTTGTGTCAAAAATCTTAGTTCCTTGTGAGTAAGGTTGACAAAATATTAACATTAAGACTATTTATCTTTTAGATAATTTATAGTGGTCCGAGTATGAATTCTGTATCTTTTAGATAATTAACAGTGGTCCAAGTATGAATTCTGTATCTTTTAGATAATTAACAGTGGTCCAAGTATGAATTCTGTATCTTTTAGATAATTAACAGTGGTCCAAGTATGAATTCTGTATCTTTTAGATAATTAACAGTGGCCCAAGTATGAATTTTGTATCTTTTAGATAATTAACAGTGGTCCAAATATGAATTCTGTATCTTTTAGATAATTAACAGTGGTCCAAGTATGAGTTCTGTATCTTTTAGATAACTAACAGTGGTCCGAGTATGAGTTCTGTATCTTTTAGATAATAAACAGTGGTCCAAGTATGAACTCTGTATCTTTTAGATAATTAACAGTGGTCCGAGTATGAAGTCTGTATCTTTTAGATAATTAACAGTGGTATGAGTATGAATTCTGTATCTTTTAGATAATTAACAGTGGTCCAAGTATGAATTCTGTATCTTTTAGATAATTAACAGTGGTCCAAGTATGAGTTCTGTATCTTTTAGATAATAAACAGTGGTCCAAGTATGAACTCTGTATCTTTTAGATAATTTACAGTGGTCCAAGTATGAATTCTGTATCTTTTAGATAATTAACAGTGGTCCGAGTATGAATTCTGAATCTTTTAGATAATTAACAGTGGTCCAAGTATGAATTCAGAGTCTGAGATTCTTGTTTTTCTACCGTCAGGTCATCTTTGCTTTTTTTTAATTTTGAAGAAAAGAATAAAATATATTTGTCGAAATCAATATTTTTTGGGACCCTCTGCTCAATTGTATTTGTATTTTGGGACCCTCTGCTCAATTGTATTTGTATTTTGGGACCCTCTGCTCAATTGTATTTGTATTTTGGGACCCTCTGCTCAATTGTATTTGTATTTNCAACGAACCTTCCAAAAATAATAAGTAGGATAAAATAGAAAAAAAATATAAAATTTTTTTTTAAAGCATCGTTTTTTTTAACCTTTTAACTACCCCCGGTCACCCATGAGTGTCCACAAAAAATAACAGCCCAAACGGTCCAGCCGTTTAATTATATAGATACATACAAAACATTTAAAATGATAACCAGAAAACGTAATGAATCATTTAATAACATAATAGTAAAACTATTTGTGATGTAACAACATCAATGCACTTCAGCATTGTTCTTATGTCGTCTTCGTATTCTAGAGTTTTCTGGTTATTACTTTTTATTATTTGTTTGTTTTTAAACATCAATAATAGTCAAAGTATTCTATTGTCCGTTAACTTCGGTTGAATATATACATTTGGCTGGTGTGTCCAACAGGAAATCAAATGTTAATTAAAGAAAACATGGTTTAACTGATCGGGCCAAACTTAATGTGTCAACTCAAATGCCCCTATACAAGGTTTATGAATGGTCAAATATAAAAAAATTTAGACATTTATTATTTCTAAAATGTTAAAATTTTAAATTTACAATTTACCAAAAGAATTGCCTAAAAGCCTAGTTTCAAATATATTCTAGATCACCCCCTTACCAATGAAGCATCTGTAGTACTTGGTGGGAATCCATGTACGGAAGAAGGAGATCTGGAATTTGTAAGTTTTGATTCTTTAAATTATACAAAATACGATTTTAGGACACCTGAGCTGAAGACTTTAGAATGGTGGATATCGGGATTAAGGCTTAATCCACTCTTTTTCTTAATCTCGAGATTAAATATTGCTTGTTCTCCTCTCATTTTTAATCTCCAGATTAATTATCCGATCAGGATAAAGGATATCCCATTCTAAAGTTTTCAGCTCTGAGCTAAAAACTTTAGAATGTGATATCCTTAATCCCGATCTGTTAATTAATCTGGAGATTAAATTCATGAGGAAAACAAGCAATATTTAATCTGGAGATTAAGAAAAAGAGTGGATCAAGCATTAATCCCGATATCCACCATTCTAAAGTTTCCATCTCGGAGCTGGGAATATTTAAATGACATATCCTTAATCCTGATCGATTAATCTGAGTATCCAATGGACACACTTTTGATTACATCGATTGAACTAATATCCGATTGAATTAAAGTCAGTTGTTCACAAGCCGGCTTTTAGAGCATTTAAGCAAATATAAATTTAATCATGTTAATATGAACTTATTTAAAATATATTTCATCATCATTTTAAACAGTAGTCTTAACTAACATTAATGACACAATCAACACCAGATAATAACCGGTTTTTCAAAAGTTAAAGAGTACATCTTAAAATACGAGTTTAGTAGACCTGAGCTGGGAACTTTAGATTAATGCTTGATCCTCTCTTTTTCTTAATCTCTAGACTAACTTAATCTTGTACTGTATCCTGAATAGTGTATAAAATTCAACAAATCAAAGTCGCGTTTCAGAAGCTAGGTTTCAGAAGCAACATGTTTCAGAAGCTAGGTTTCAGATGCTAGGTTTCAGATGCAACATGTTTCAGATGCTAGGTTTCAGATGCTAGGTTTCAGATGCAACATGTTTCAGATGCCGATAAATTTCAAATTTTGCGCGCTATTTCAGAATAATATACAGAAACGGGAAGGACTCTTAATTTTTAAAAAACCGGTTTTTGATATTTCTTTACTTTTTCCAAAAAAGTGTGGATTAAGCAAGAAATCAAAACTGGCCACATGGGATATTCGGATTAAGCAGTCGGGATTAATGGTATCCCATTCTAGAATTCCCAACTCAGGGAACTCTTGTACTCTGGATATCGAGAACAAAGCCTTAATCTCAATCTTTTGTTAAATCTACAGATTAATTAATCGTTATTTTGCAATGTAATCGTGCCTGTAGTTATAACTGAAAAAAAGAGATTATGCATTAATTCTCAAATTTAAAGTCCCCACATCGGATATTGAGATCAATCATCCAGGAATTTAAAACAAAAAACCTCGGAAGTTAAGTTTTTTAATTAAGTTTTGTAGCATAAAATTTAAATATTTAAAAAAAATTACGATAAACCTGATTTCTACTAATTCAATTCTTTATATTTGTTTAGAGAAGGATTCCACCACAACCTTCGGCACTTCCTCATCAAAATGTTGAAAAGTAAAAAAAATTATTTTTATCTTTAATTCCAAGTTCAACGTTACATACCCTTAAGACAACTTAACCATACCAACTAAATTTGAATAATCATTTATTATTTTTAAAGGGAGTGTTCGCGAAAAAGGAAAGGGGGTATAAGGCTTAATGCGATAATAAAGCGCTTTTGATCGCTACTTGTCTTACTTCTAATTGTCGCGTCTATTAGGAGAAAATTGTTAAAAACGACAAATACCGAAGAACGTAGTGTCCCTACAAATTCAGAAAGATGCAACATACGACTTAGACCGTAAAAAAATCTATTTAATTTCGAACAAATCATTCAGATATTACAACCTATAGTCATCGATTGTATTTCGCCACATTTGCATATAGTTTATTTTTCATAATATGTTTTAATTGTTATGACCTGAGAGTTACTTATAAAAACATTTATTCCCGTTTGAAGGATTTTTGTTAATGAAGACGACATTTTAATATTAGGAATGTTCGAAAACAAGTGGTAAGCTAAATATTATTTTAAAAAATAAAATCAAAACATATTATATATATTGTCTTTAGTGTATTCTGCAGTATACGAGCTATGTGCAGAGTTATCAGCTGTAAACTAGCTTCTCTCTATCCTTCAACTATATATATACTGTATTTAGTGTATTCTGCAGTATACGAGCTATGTGTAGAGTTATCAGCTGTAAACTAGCTCCTCTCTACCCTTCAACTATATATATTGTATTTAGTGTATTCTGCAGTATACGAGCTATGTGTAGAGTTATCAGCTGTAAACTAGCTCCTCTCTACCCTTCAACTAGCAACAGTATTATGTATTATCAAATAAAATAATTTAAATAAAAGAAACTGATTATTTGCCATAAATTATTTCCTATATCATGCAACCTAATGGTGTAAAATTGTGTTATTTTTAACTCAATGTATTAAACTTAGCAGAATTCATAGTTTAAAGTATTAAAAGTCTACAACGTTTTGTTGCAAAGATATTAGGATAACGTTTTCTCTTAAGGTTATCTGTTAGCTACAACTTTTCTATCGGTGGTGCGGAAAATTCCTCCCATTCAGTTTTCCAGCTGGTCACAGGGGTCATCACAGTAGATTACAGGTAAGCAATGCAGACAGGTTTTAACATTAGAAGGGACTGTTTACTGATTTAAAGTATTATATTTCACATACACGATAGCCTTTAAATTTTTAATTAAGTAAGAATGAGCAATGTTGTTGTTTTTATATTTTGAAAAAAAACGTTTTAAAAAATGTTCTATAGTCAGATTGAAAAACAAGAATATCTCCTTTATTTTTCCCCTAACAACTAGGTGTAAAGTTACTGTTGTTAATTGTTAAGGTAAATCTTTAAATGAATGACCATTTAAAATCTGCTTGAACAGAAATAAAGGTCTGTTTTCTTCTTTCAGAAACCAAGAAAGGAAAGCTGTTTCATCAACTACGTTTAAATTTTCAGCAACTACGTTTTTGGAAGAGGTATACTGATTGTCCATTTGATTTTAATTGTTACATCTACTTGTATTAGAAGTATTTATTTTTTTAGATTCAAGTTCTTTTCTTTTTTTATTCGATTAAAGTTTTGCGGATTAAATGTTTATAGAACTTATTAATTGACGGATAATCTCCGTTTTCAAAAATTTTCCCTTTGAATATTATGAAATTTTTAAATGCACCATCTTTAAGGTGAACCTATACATTGTTAAACTCTAACTTGAATTTTACAAATATAACTTAAAACTTTAATTCTTCGTCATTTTAATTTTTTATGATAAAAATTACAAAGTTTTTTTACTGAAAGACCCTTCAAACTGTGGATTAGGTTTCACTTACTGTTAAAAGTATTTGCTTTTAACAAATTTTAAAAGCATCTAAGTGTAAAAAAAAACTATGTAAACATGGAATCAGCTTTTGAAGACTGAACACTTTCCATGTACCACTGAAAACTGATTTTTTTTCCTTTACTAAATTTTTTGCAAAAATATTGTTTTTTACTAAATGTTGAGACCTTTTTCATATATTTGTAGGTTTTAAACTACTATGAACTCATTATGGCCTTGGTTGCCTGTATTGTCCTCATAGTTCTTATCAACTTCGTTTTCAAGTACTTTGATGTCTTCAATAAAGTTAGAATCTACAAGGTGACTTTTTCCTGCATTTATTTATTATTTTCGTCGCCCCAGGCCAAATTCAAAAGAATTTGAGCCAGGTCTCAAATTTTAGATGCGGCTCAAACATGGTTGGTTTCACTTGAAATTGTATTCAGTGTTTCGAGATTTAAGCCGGTGCTCAATTGGAACCAGTTTATGGTGGTTCAGCAAGGCGGTTTAAATTCTTCAAATTCGGCCACTGATGAAGTAAATCCTTGAAATTTTATATTTTACTGTTTGACCAAAGATCAAAGATTTAGGATTAAAATATTTGATTTCCACAATCAATTTATGAACTTGGGAAAAATTTGGGAAAATAATATTTAGAGTTCACCTGTCTTTAAGTCTAATTTAAGACTCAATATTTTGGATCTTAATTGCATCTAATTTTCCACAGCGTGGCGTTGGGTTTTTCAAATCAATTAAGTATTGTATTTGGCGGATTTTCATGGTTAGAATTGGTTAATTCAGGGGATTTGATTAGAATAATAATCAATATTTAGACAAATTCTTCCCTAAAATCTACCAAGGTCGGTTTTATGTTCATTGGGCCTAATTTCTTAATGTTGGGTGGAAGGCCTTAAACCTGAGTCGAAGCTTTTAAATCGCGGGCTCATGAATTTAAATTTTGATCCCAAGAAATGACATGTTTTAATTTTCAGAATAAACATCCTGATGAAGGTCTTGAACTAATGGATAATAACGAAGAAATCATCAAGGATGAAGTCGATACAGCTGGAGTCTTGTTGAGAAATTAAATAAAGAAATGTAAAAGATATAAAGTTGAAAGTTTTATTTTTATGCTCTTGACTTGCTCAAAACGGGTTCGTCTTTTTAAGAATAAAATTTGATATCTTAAATAAATATATCCTAGACATTGTCTTTTACCCTGCTAAACTAAACAACTAATGTGTTGTAAATCAAAATTCTCTTGCAAGAAAGAGAAGAAACAAACTGTGTTTGAAAGAAATGGGATTATAGAAGTTCTTTAAATTATTTAACATCGTTAAAAGGATTTCACTGGAACACATAACTCTCTTGGCAAATTTAATATTTAACACAGACTTTTTGACCTCGGAATTTTTTGTGGAAACCCATTGATTTTTTTCTTACTTTAAAATTCAATTCAAAAATTGATGAAAATCAGGCTGGGGTTCTCTTTTCCCATGGAAGGTAAAGTTTCAAGTGTATTCAGTATAAAAGAGAATTTGCCACGAACTCAAATTTTAAATCCCTATTTGTTTATACCTAATGATGAAAATCTTTGATATTTCAAACTTAGACTATTTTATTTAACAATTGATAACGTTTAATTGTAGTTATCCATAAGAAGCGACTTGGGTAATTATGCAATTGAGACAAAAAAGACAATTGACAGAATTATTTCTTTTAAATGAATTTTTGCAATTCAGGACACCATTGCAATTAAACTGTTACTGTTTCTATTGATGGTCATTGCACTTCAATTCTTACTGTTTCTATAGACAAAAAATGCATTTTTTTCTCTATCAACTTTTTTCTAAGAAAATCATTTATAAATTTCAAAAATTCTATGTTTTTGTGAATGGAAATAAATTAATGTATGGAAGGGAAGATGGCATCTGGAAACTAAGTTTAAAGTTTTCTATAGTTCCATAAAAACTGTTGAGATGATCTCTTCTTAATCAAGTTTATTGGAACCAAACTTTACAGAATATTTTTAAGTAAATATTGGATTAAGAAAAGTTTTTAATTTTCTGGAATAACTGGGATTTTTGATGAGTTCGACTTGAAGAACTAACAAACTCTGCGAAAATGAAAACTTTAAGGTTTTATAATTTCAAACTCCCCACGGACATTATGCCCCCTCCATGTGACCCTCTATTTTAAGAGGAAAAAATCAATTTCAGAGAGAAAACATGAATATCTCCATAAATCTTGATCAGACAAAGCTTTTGACGGTACTGCTGTGAATTTAACACTCCAGTCTAAAAATGGAAGGTCACTTACAGTGCACTGACGATAATTTGCATTTCAATTCATAAAGATCACTCTTTTAAAAGATTAAATATCTAATTTTTATGGAAGTTAAAGTTTTGAAATTGAAAGACATTTAAAAAGAATAGTCTCTCCCCCCTGTCGTCTTTTTATGGTGAAGGTGTACACTGTACACAATCTCGGCCTTTTAAAGTTTGTATACATATTTGATTCAACTTCTTACTCCCTTTTATACACATAAATCTATAGAAAGGAAAATTGTTACAAATGATATTTTTACATTAAGAAATTTGTTTCACATTGAAGCGTTTGAAAGTTGAAACGATTTGTAATCCCTATTGTTAGTTCAGTTTTCTCAATAGATTTAACATTTTGCAGTAAATGCTACACAAACAAACTAACTTCAGTTTCTTGAGATTTTCAAAATATCTAGAAAAGTTGAACCTAAAATTTAATTTCAGTTCTAATATAAGTTTCTTCATAAAATTATGTTTTCTTCTAACTTGAAGAAAATAATGTTAAGTTTAAACAAACTTTGTTGATAAATAAAACATTTTTTTCAACTTTCAACAATTTAAAGATATTGGAGGGATGAAAACATGTTTTATATATGCTAAAAGGGACTGTATATGAAATTTTTAAAAAAAAATATACAAAGACGACAATTCCTAACTCACAACAATTCCTTGTTTGATCAAGTATGAATTATAAATCCATGTTTTTATTTCAGAAAACAGTTAACGTTCATGTTAGTTGTGATTTTAATTTAAAATAAAGGCATTTTTTGTTTTAAAATTCTTGAAGAATAAATGGTGTTAACGTTAAACTAAAATGTTTAAGAGATTATAATCTGAAAACCCGCACTAATGAAGGATTTAAAAATTTCTAATTTTCAAAATCTAAAATTATAATTCTTTTTATTCAGAACTTTTATTTTATTGAAGAGTGTAGAAAACAGATAGATTGACTGTTCAAGGTTTCAGACGGTGTTGGGTTCGTGAACAGACATGGGAGTGTTCAGGACTGGATAATTCAAGGATTCAGAATGTGTGAAGGGTAGGAGAACTTATTAAGGAGTGTCCAGAACCGAACTATTCAAGGATTTAGAATGTGTGAATAATTGGCATCATGTTCTTTCTTTTAGGGATAAAATTTACTAGATTTTGTTATTGATTCTAAATTATGATTCACAACGGTACCCTCAAAATCCCAATCCTATCAATAATATTGAAAATTTTCATCGGTTTTAATACTAAAAAGTGTTTAACTATGATAAATTCTGATGTGTTTCTGCAGCAATAAATATGAAAATAATTCTTCTTAGCAGAGAAATTACAAATAAAAAAGGCCAGTTTTTAAAAATATGGATATCTAATAAATACTTAGCAGTCAAATCTTTAGAGGGTAAAGTTGTGAATCAAACGTTTCATTCTATCAATGGAGGGTGACTTGAAATAATCGTTTACAATCTCTCCTTCTCTCTTCTCTTCTCTATCTATTTTCCCTATCCTCTCTCCCTACTCTCCCCCTTCTCTTTCCTCTTCTCTCCCCTTCTCTCTTTTCTTTTCTCTCCCCTTGTCTCTCCCCCTACTCTCTCCCGTTCTCTGTCCCCTTTTCTCTCCCCTTCTCTCTATCCTCTTCTCTCTGCCCTTCTATCCTCTTCTCTCTACCCTTCTCTCTCCTCTTCTCTCTCCTCCTTCTCTCTCCCTCTCTTTTAAAAATATTGTCCCCAATTAAAAAAAAACATTTTTAAATTCCACTAATACATTTGCCCCTAATTGTAAAAAATGCCCTCATTCAAAAAAATTATTTCATATACCACTAACACATTTGCCCCAATTGGGGAGAAAAATCTCCCCCCAAATTGGGAAAACAATGTCCCCAATCAAAAAAAAAAAAAATCGATTCCACTAACATATTTGCCCCCAATTGCCCCCAATAGTAAAAAAATTCCCCCAATTGAAATAACATTTTTAAATTCCACTAACACATTTGCCCCCAATTACCCCCAATTGTAAAAAAGCCCCCATTTAAAAAAGACATTTTCAAATTCTGCCCTCAATAATTTTAAAATTGCTCTCAAAATTTTTCAACTTGCTCACAATCTTACTTTGATTGCCCCTAATATTTATAAAATCGCCCCAAGAAAATTTAAAGTTGCTCCCATTACCAAATGCCCCCAATCATAGAAAAATGCCCCTTTTCCACGAACATTTGCCCCTGTAAAAAGTGTTATTTGCACACAGTAGAAACAAATTCTGACCCCAATTTTTCTTTAAAAGTATATTTTTAAAACAATTTGCCCCATTTCTTTCAAATTTGTCAATCTCAAATGGGATTTAGAAAGGAATTATATAGACCCACTTAACTAAATTTAAATAAAACTCACTAAAACTTTATTGAATATATGAAACAATAATAACAAGCACATAAAACTTAAACTAATACAAAACTTGAATTATTACATTCAGAATGATTTTTTTTATTACTTCTAATATTACATTTTGATGTGCATTATGCGACTTTAAATCAGAATGGTCAGAATTTAGTCAGTCTTTAAGCTATATATCTATACATCTATACATCTATACATCTATACATCTATACACCTGAAAATCTTTTCTCAAGACTTTTACATGCCAATATATATATTTCAGAAATATTAGATAACCCTTAGATTTTCTTTATTTGAAGAGTTTATTTACGGATTCAAGGAAGGGGGGGGGATAGCCCCCTCCCCCCTGAGATTTCAAAATATCTTCTCAATAGCACTTAACAGAAAAAAAACCCTAGTGCAAAACAGGAAAAAATTCTGTCTTTAAAAAAATGTTCCCCTGCGGCACGTTTTTTTGTTCCTAAATCTGGATTTTTTTGTTCCGATATTTTAAATGAACTTATTGATTAATTAACCCTGTATAGGCTGGTGTTTGGGGGGAGAGGGGGTTCAAACTTTACTGAAGGGACTTTTTTAGGGGGTGGGAGGCCCAGATTCAGACCCCCAGTATCTGTGGGGTTAAACTCTATTCTGAACACAGATATTGATTCCGTTTTTTGGTCTAAGAATGAGATCTGCCAGTAGAGGAATATCCTCTGGTTTAACAGAACACTAAAACAACTAAGATTAATGTTATGAAAACAAAATCTTAATTACCTTGTTAAATGGATTTTAATTTACCTTAATATTAAATTTACGAATTACAGATGATAGGAGAACTTTTAGTTCTTGCATTGCAAACCTGGAAAAAATATGAATTCTTCAATCTTTTAACTAAAAATATTTAATTGAAATATAAAACTATAGAGTAGGAAGACGCTAATAAAGTTAGTGAAAATAGTTTTACATAGGTAGTTTTTACATAGGTAGTTTTAAATTGGTAGTTTTTAAGAGAAATGGGCCTGGGCAGACTGCATAATTCCTGTGTTTTATTTTCATAGACAGTTGTCTTCATTTTCAACACTTATATGGGTTTCAGACTCTCAGTGTATGTACAATAATACCCAGGAAATAGATATGGCCTTGAGCTTTCTTGAAAATAGAGATACTATCTGTAGTAAAGAATTTCTGAACTTTTGTAAAACTGTAGGGTAAAGCGTTATACTGTCTACTGTCTAGTGTCTAGTGTCACTGTATAGTGTCTAGTGTCACTGTCTAGTGTCTAGTGTCACTGTCTAGTGTCTAGTGTCTCTGTCTAGTGTATAGTGTCACTGTCTATTGCAGCTAGTGTCACTGTCTAGTGTCTTATGTCTAGCATCACTGTCTAGTGTTTAGAGTCTATGGCATATTTTATATAGATTAGTTCATAAGTTTAACTAAAATTATAGTTGACGTACTTCTGACCAATACAGTTCCTTGGTCCAGCAGAGAAGGGTACATAGGAGTATGGATCTCTTATCTCTTTACTACTCCCAGAGAACCTGGAACAGGAAAAATTGAAAATATTTTTTATTTTCATCTGTCTAGTGTCTGTAATGAATTTATCTGTTTCTAAATGTCTGTTTTGAATATATCTGTGTATATCTGTCTGCATTAACTGTATTTTTTTCTGTCTACATTGAATGTGTCTGGGTCTAACTGTCAGTATTGAATGTATCCATGTCTATCTGTCTGTTTTAAATGTATCCATGTCTATCTGTCTAATTTAGATGTATCTGTGTCTATCTGTCTATATTGAATGTGTATATGTATACCCATCTGGGTTAAATCTATCTGTGTCTATCTGTCTGTGTCTGTTTCCGTGTTGAGGCGTTTCCATAGCACCATCCCTTTATTATAAATGGACAGGGTAATGGTTCTTTTTGAACACCAACCGACTGGTGCTTGAAATTGTATCTTTAGTTTGATGATTTTTTCTTTTTTGGTAAATTTTCTAGACTAAATGAACTTATAATAATTTATTTTACAGTAAAGAAAAGAAATATTACTATAGTCAATTAAGCAATTTTTTTATCCTGCCTTGTGATTTAGTTAGTGCCTGTTTCGCTACTTAGCGATTTCCCTAAAGACCTAATATATGTACCGTGTGGTATTTCTCAGGACTGGATCGTAAGACTCCCTTCTCTCAACGCTCTCAGGGGCGACAAACAGACTTTCTATACGCAGCATGGCTCGCGTAACAGTGCCTGAAATGCAAACCATTGCAATCCATTTCATGCCATCATAAGGAATCATTCCATTAAAGAATCAAACATATTGACGATATGATTTAGAAAATGATTAATTTTAATCCTTGTGATTTAGTTAGTGCCTGAAAAGCAAACCAACGCAATCCATTACATGCCATCACAAGGAATCCTTCCATTAAAGAATCAATCACATTGACAATGCATTTCTTTACAATTAAATTCCTTGAGATTTATGATCTTCCCTCTGATTTCAGATCACTCCTTATAAAATACAAACAATTGTAGATAAATAGAAGATGTCTTCTGCTTTTGACTTGGGACAAATTGAACAGACATTTGATAGAGAACTGTTAATATAAAATCAAATTTATATTTCATTCTTAAATTACTTTCTTTGGCACTTAAAAATAATTATTTAGTAACAAATCCAATATCAACATGTATTCCAGCACATTAAAGACCACCATATTTTTATAAGTGAGCCGAAAATAACATATTAAAAAAACTTTATTTTCATTTAAAATTTTCAATATACATATGCTGAAAACATAAAAATCAACCTAAAAAATAACACTTAATTTTCAATATAAGTTCCCAAAAATGAAAAATAGTCACGGCAGATCAGCGGTTAGGGAGGTAAGCCTGGTAGAAGTTGTTGGCATAGCTATCCCATGCGCACAAGCCCGGACCACCTGAGCATTCCGTCCATCACCATCATCTCTGCTTAAGACGACCATATACATTCATAGAAGACACTGTACAGAGGCCATTCAACCTTTGGTTAAAATTATGATGCATCTCACACTGTTCCATTGAGACCGTCAGGTTAAAAGTCATATCACTCAAATGAAACCTTTTGCAGTAGATACATCCGTGTCTAAAGATATCATAACAACCAATTTTAAAATCTGCACTGCGTGTTACGCTGGTTAAAATAATAAATTAAAAAATAGAAATAATTTTGTTAATAATATAAACTACAATATCACAATTAAAGAAATATCCGTAAAAAAACGGGAGAAAATGTCCGAATTTCGAATTTTTGTACAGTTTTATCTCGCACTTTCAACATCTAATATACATTCAATCATGGAAAAGAACTTTGATAGAAGTTCTGTTTGTTGTTTTTGTTGGGAATATTTTGGATTAAAATCTAAACATCTTACTCCTGTGAATTCAGCCATTGAGAAGACTGTTCAAACCTTTCTTACCCTGGTTACTCGGTAGATGTTTGTAGTTATCCTAGCATGGTTTGTTCTGGTTTATATTTGCAAAAAGCAGGGAAACAATCTTGTGGAGCATGGGGAGAGAAGGTTGCTAAGGTAGAAATATTTTGTTTAATAAAAGTAGTTACATTTCTTAATCCAATTAAAGAACTGATAACTCGCCAAAAATCTTTAGTTTTCAAAGTTCTAAATCTATGCACGACGACTTTTTTTTTAAGTTTTGATTATTTACAAGCTTTTTTCAAATTATAAGTTTACAAGAAGTTTAATCGGCAACTTCTCATTGCTTCCATGTTTATGTGTAATGTGTATCCTTGATGTTTAAAAGCTTGATATTTCAAAACTGAGATGGATGTCCATTTAGAGTTTTTGATTTGCTAAAAACAATGTAATCCTAAAAAAATGATAAGCAAGTTTAAAATATTTCATTGCAGGTTGAATGGAAGTTGCTGACCAGAACATCAAGCTCTCCATTAATCCAGCAATCGCCAGAACCAACTGTTCAAGCTTCTTCAGAGTCTAGCCTTTGTTCTGACTACTCTAGCTCCAGGGATAACTCATAACTGCAGCCCTTCAACTGCAGTTTTGAATATGATTTTTTGGCAATAAGTCTTGGATCTCTTCAAGCTAAACAATTGGCAGCAGGTTTGCTCAAGAATAAGATGGATAAGGAGAATATACTAGAAGGAGAAGTTTTACTTTATTCTACAGCTGGAAACAAACTGCAGGTTCAATTGGTTGCTCTGATAACAAGTCTAAAAGAAAATTTGTAAATCAGATTTCTCTTCAGTTGGTCAAGGGGTGCTATGGAAACGCCTCAAAACAGAAAAACCTCAACACAGAAACAAATCCAAAAAGTGAGTTTGGGTCAGTTTCCTTCTTTTTTCAAGAATTATCGGAAATCCCTCAAAAACTATAAGCTGTAGAGGGATTTCCGAATATTTTGGGTCTGTTTCTGCTATATTTACAATTGATTCATTTCCTGTTTTTTTAGGTCCGTTTCCTTTTTTTTTGGGGTCAGTTTCCGGTTTTCAGAATAAGTTTAAACTCTCAGTTTGTTGATCGGTTTCCCCTTTTTTGGGTCAGTTTCCTCTTTTTTTGGGTTCGTTTCCGATTTTCAGAAAAAAGTTGTAAATTCTCAGTTTGTTGATCGGTTTACTCTTTTTATTGGGTCCGTTTCTGATTTTCAGAAAAAATTGTAAATTCTCAGTTTGTTGATTGGTTTCCACTATTTTTGGGTCCGTTTTCTCTTTTTTTGGGTCCGTTTCAGGTTTTCAAAATAAGTTTCAAATTCTCAGTTTGTTGATCGATTTCCTCTTTTTTTTGGGTCTGTTTCCTCATTTTTTGGGTTCGTTTCCTCATTTATTGGGTTCATTTCCGGTTTTTAAAAAAAGTTGTAAATTCTCAGTTTGCTGATCGGTTTCCTCATTTTGTTTGGGTCTGTTTCCTCTTTTTTTGGGTCGGTTTCCTCTTTTTTTTGGGTCCGTTTCCAGTTTTCACAAAAAGTTTCAAATTCTCAGTTTGTTGATAGTTTTCTTCTTTTTTGGGTCTGTTTCCTTATTTTTTGGGTAAAGTTCGCGAAATTTTTTTGGTCATTGAATGTAAATTCTACTGTATAAGTTGAAGACAATTCGATAAGCCCTTCAGATGATTCAAGACCTGAAGATTGAAGATATAGAAGCAAGATTCAACCTGATTATATTTGATCTTGTTTAAATGTCAAAGTAAATATTTACTTTAAAAAAATCTTCAAAACTAATTAAATGAAAATTCATTCTGAAAACTTAAATGTAAAACTTTTGAGTTTATTGTCTGAAATCATAAACATTTTATATTCAGAACTATGTATTTCATATGGATTTTATCTAAAATATATTTACTCAATATTTAACCAATACTTATCCTATTTTTAAAAAGAAAAATTTCATTAAAGAAAATATTAATTTCAGAATTCTTTTTCAGAAGGAATAAAGAAGTTTTGTAAAGCACGCAATTGGACTACAAGTATGTGATCAGGATGTATAGACCTAACACCATTCTCGTACCTGGAATATATATAGATATGAATTTATAAACTGTAAAAATTGTACATTTTAAAAGAAATGCATTAAAAAAGATTTTAATACAAACCATTTAAATAAATCTAAGTAGAGGCTGCGTATCTGTCGAAACTTGGACAACCTTTTTACACAAGCGCTGCAGTGGTCTAAAACTCACTTTTGGGTAAGAGAAGAAAAAACATTCTTCTATAAAATATGCAAAAACTAATTTAGCATTTTTATAGGCTGAGCAGCATGTAAAGGTTGAACGGGCGAAGTTTCTCACAAAGATTAAATAGGTATTAAATCTAAAATGTATTTTCCAATTATGCATACAAAAACACACCACGATTTTCTATAAGTTTACTTTTATAGAAAACTGAAACCAGTGCTGAGGCAATTCTGGAATTCTACCCTTTACACATAGATTCTATCTGCCTGATATAGTCCCATCCAAGCTAACCAGGCAAAGAAAACCTTACCGGGTCTAGCAGACAGTTTGAAGGGAATCATAGAAGATGAAACTATTCGATAAATCGGTGTTGTCATCTCCTAATTAGTAGATTGAATTGAAGTATTGAAACTCTTGAGGCTATCAAACTACATATGCAAAAATTACGCCATTACTCCTTCAGTTCATTTTGTCAACCAATGTGATTTCGGTGAAATTGCAATAATTTGACATTTAAACCAGCCAATTTGGAGGAAAAAATCAATTTACTTAGTCCTTTATGTTTATGGAATAATTTTGAATATTTTTGTTTTTCACATTGAAAGGATTTTGAAGCGAATAAGGCTGAAAAAAACAGTTTTATAAATCCTTCAAGACAAAAGGTTGACAATTGAATAGGTTAATTGTTGATTTATTTTGTTATGGGAAATATTACCCAGCTAGCCAAATTGGCTCTTTTTACGTCATGAAAGATGTAAAATCGCATACTTAGCTATGCAAATTTATTGGTTTTAGTAGACCATTTTTGTTAGAAAAATGCACTGAATTTTCTATCAAAAAGTTTTATATAACTTTTATAACTCTCATATAAGTATAAAGCTTGACGCTATAATCTCCATGTTTTCACATTATTCCCGGATGAATGGAAACAGTTCAGAGAGAGTACCATACCTACTCAGGAATGGTCTATCTGAATGCATCAAATATTGCATATTTTTTGGTAATTGAGAAATTAAAAATGCGCATTTTTGGCGTAAATTTGTATAATATTATTACATAAATTTTATGTTTCTTTAAAAAAATTTAAAATAATTTAAAACCCAAATCTTGACTTCTAAATGATATACTTTTAGTAAAAAATTTAATCTGAACCTTTTTACTATTTTTAGAATTTATGTGACTGTAAGAGAGACACCTTGCGGTGAAATTTGGTACTAAAAACCAGTGTGCTATATAGCACTGTAAATTCTCTGCCCAATTATCCCCACCCTTCCCACTCTTATCTTTAAATCACGCGGCCCTATATAATACCTAGAGAACAATTTTCAACCCCTCCACCCCTCCCTCCCCCTTTCATATGAGAATGTACACAAAATGTTTAATTTCTCAGACGCCGTGAATTCAAATGTTTTTTACAATTAGCAGTAGTTCAAAAGTATATGGAGGGGGGGCATAAAATTATTCTTTTAAAATAAGAAAAAGAATAGCAGACTGAAAATTTTACGACTGAGAAATGTTACATTTATTTTAATATGAATTTGAATAATGATTTTAAAAATCGATAATTTCCTAGTATACAATTTTTGGACACCCCCCCCCCCCTGTTGAATGAGTTTTGAGTCATTCCAGGGTTCGCTGGATTTCATTGCAGCATAGTTCAGGGCCCAAAAGATTTGTCAGTCTCCTATTGGTTATAAGTTTAAACGGGTCCGGGAGAGAGAGAATCCTTTGTCATTTCATCAAAAGGTTTGGTACGAGACGGACCTTTGGTCTTTGATAATGCCTTGATGTTTTGTTGAAGGATTTTTTCTCTTTCAGATAAAAGCAATGAGTAGCTTGAGATAAACCCTTATTGATAATTCCATCGTTCGGACGCCAACTTAGGTACGTTGATAAGTCACCTTATAAACTAGCGCCCGTATTGCGCAAATGCCGGGGTACATTTTGTAGAAAGCTCCAGGGCGAAAATTCAAGATGAAGAAAAAGTGTGATATTTTTTATTATAAGTTTTAGTATATTTATATGAATGAGTTATGATAAGCATATAAATTTCAGTTTTGATCTGTGTATGCGACTATTCCAGAATGGAAAATGATATTCTAGTCTGAGAATAAGCCTAGGATTCAAGCACGTTACTCCGAGATGGATTACAGGTTAGGGTTAGTTTTTGAAGTTTATGATTCGTTCTATCGATATGATTCAACAATCAAATCTGAGGCTGGCTAAACCATCCTAATTCCTTCAAGTACAGCAATTTGGATGATTCATCCAAATTGTCAGGAATAGTCCCTTTAAAACTATAAACTTTTAGAATAGTACGAGCATGGCATGAAGCTGGTACGAGAGCATGCGCGCAAAAGGAATCGAGAGCTCGCGAAGGAGCGGCAGACAAACGGGGCGCGGTACCAAGTTAAGGCCCTTAAGCCTTCACTTCCATTCGATCCAGCATAGTAATAACTAAATTGAATTTCAACTTAAATTTTATTTTCAGATAATATGCAATGGGAGATCATTTATACTTGTGCTTCCATCTGTAAAATCAATAAGTATTCTACTTATAAATTTTATACACAAAACTAAGGTGTTTGGAGTACGTTAGTACAAAAAACACTAGTCGATAATCTGATATTCTTGATATTTTTGATAAGATCTTTAAGTCTGATATTTTTGATATGTCTAATAACGATGACGCACCAAGGATCGGATCGCGGACCCGCTCAGTATCTGAATCTGACTCCAATGATATTTCGTCCGCTGTCCGAAACCTTGAGGCCAAATCGGCGGAGACTCCTGATCCAAAATCCGGCACTGGCCAAAACCCGTCTACATCTAATCCAAATCTGTCTCGTTCCGATTCTGATAATGGGTACATGGAAACCCCCATGGGTACCGGTCCCGGCACTAGAGCATTGGTTAGAAATAATACTAAAATTCTTGAGCGACAACATAAAGTTGAGATGGAATGCAATAATCTAAAACGGGACATTGAAATTTGGATTGAACTTATGTCTGCTTCCCCAGCCCCAGAACTATCCGAAGTTTTAGATGGTTACGAAAGATTTAAAAGACGCATTCAGCGCACATCACTAGAAGCAATTTTAAAAAGATTGCCCAGTCATTACACCTTTGCCTTGTCAGGACTTCAAGTCAATATTCTCAGAATAAGAAAGAAAGCTTGGCAGCGGGATAAAAATGATTTAAATAAACCATCTCGCCCCAGTGCGAATTTATCGGAATGTTCTGGGGAAGAGGATGGAGTTTTTGAACCAGCTGTGAGAATCGATAGTTTGGATGATGAAATTGATATGGATGATAATATGGATGATGATTTGCATATCTGTGACCCGCCCCTTAACAATGAGAATGAGTTAAACAAATCGAAATTATCTGAATCAATTGAGGAAATTCGATCAGTGGTTCGCAATGCTGATAGAATTTCCCCCAGTTTATCTGAATCTAACACCAGGATTTTAGCAATTGAGACCAGTATAAAATCTATCTCGAGCATTTGTTCTGATATTAACGATAAATTGTCTATAGTTATTCAAAATTCAACTATGAATTCTTCTGCTATTGAATCTCTTGATTGTAGGGTAAATCAATTAGATAAGGATTTAAAGACATACGTGGATTCCCAATTCAAAGGGGTAAATGAGAGAATAGATAAGATCCCTCCCCCTGGGATGGATAATCAACCGTTTCATATCCAGACTTCATCCATTGAAATGTTAAGAAGAGAGGTTAAGTCTATAAAATCTAAACAAAAAAGGGATGAGTTAACGATTTCTTATATATCCGACACCATTGCGGATGTAAAGGATCAATTAGATCAATCCCTAGATAAGTCTGTGGACGGAGGATTGGGTATTGATAATAGTCATGGATTAGCACCCCCCCTCCCTGAAATTGCCTTAGTACATTCAGGAGTAAATCCCAGAGAGATACCCAGGAATAGTCCTAGTAATTCTAGAACAAATGAGAGAGATTTGATTAGGGATTCAGTTGAATCCACCGCCAAACTAATCCGCCAATTGATTAACATTAAAATTTCTGAGCACACCGATTTCAACCTCATAAAGAAGTGTAACAATGATGTTAAAAAGGTCACAGCATATGTAAAGTCAAGCCAAGATGCACTCATGAAATACATTTCTTATGATAATTATGATCAGGATTATGTTGATTCAATCAAAGAACTGTTAAACCGAACTAATGAATGGATCTTACAAACTGAGTTAGTTTACTCCTTGTCTGAAGCACACTCAATAAACTCGAATAAAGGCGATATTTCATCCGTAGGCATTTTTACAAACAATGCTGAGAAAACTATTTACGAGTTCTTTGAAGAGGTTGAAATTGGGTTGCTTGGGTGGGGAACATCCAAACAAAGAGCGGCGCAGTTATACAATAATCACTTATCTGAGGACATTAAGGCTAAAACTTTAGAATGCTCTGATAATTACAATGAGTTGAAAAAGTGGCTTATTAAGGAACATGGTGATCCTGATACCATTGTTGATGATATCTTAAGTGCATTGACTAAGCGCAGCAAGAATAATATTACCTCTAACCGCGATCGCCATACATTCCTTGCAGATGTATCTAAGACTGTAGCTAGGCTTGATAAACTTATTAGAATACCTGAGATCGAACTAGAAGTAATTGAATCCATACTATACTCTAGACACACCTTGAAGGATTTGTTTACTGCACTCCCACAGCAGGATATACTTAAGTTGAACCGAAGGTTAACGCAGCACAGATTAGATTGGAAACACCCCAAGGGGGCTGCAACCTTTGCATTATTTAAGGAATATTGTGAGGTAGAAAGAGATTTATCTGAGCCCTTTAAAGATACTGAGATAAAAACAAAGGTTAAGTCAGCATTTGTAGTCGAGAGCCAGGTAGAATCAAATGGAAGTTCATTCACTACAACCTATTCCCCCCCTGCACCCACGCAATGGGCAGAACCAGGTCTATTTTTTCCATGCCCCTTGCGAGATCACAAACATGAGATAGCTCAGTGCAAGACCTTTTTAACGATGAGTCCAGATGAGCGATGGGAAAAAATAGATAAAGGAAAGATCTGTTACACATGTTGCAAGCCAAAGTTTATATGTAAGGGGCGGAAGTGTAATTTTATTGGATCCGTACCTGAAGTCCTAGTATGTCAAGGTTGCAAGGGATTTGCCCAATATAAACAATGGTCCCCATTTCATGTCTTTATGTGTAAAAAACCCAAACATGCAGAAACAAGGGCTCCTATCCATGAAATACATTTACAATGTGAGAATTATTTTGGAACTCTTAGCAAAGATGTCGATCAATCTAACTTCAAATCCGCTGTAAACTTTATGTTTCAGGTTTATTCCGTGAATCCCATAATTAGGTCGAATCTGGAAAAACCCCAAGAAATTGAGCCCCCGTCTATCCACTCACAAACCGGAGAACAGGTTCAAGTCCCAAGCATTGCAATCATCCCTGAGATAGCTGAACACGCCCATTACCTTATGCAAATCTTGAAAATAGGATCTAGCGAAGTGTTGACGTTTTTTGACAGAGGGGCAAATGTAAACTTGATTGATGGGGAATTAGCCATATCGGAGAACCTGAAAAAAATGTCAGAAAAATCATCCACCCTTAAGGTTGTGGGGGGAGGACTTGTACAAACTGATTATGGACATTTCTCATTTAATTTGGGACCCACTGAGTCTGATGAATTTCATGAATTACAATGCGTAGGAATGAATTCTGTAACAAATAGTTTTACTAAGTATGATTTTTCCGGTATCACAAATGAGTATAGAAAGACATTAGAACCCGGGGAGATTGCTGAAAAATTGCTAGAATATGCAGCAGGGGCTGAAGTCAAATTGTTAATTGGAATCAAAAACACTTATCTGGATCCCACTCTTATCAAAATCTTACCTTCGGGTGTGGGTGTATACAAATCCCCTTTTAAGGACATATTTGGTTCCAGAATAATCTTTGCGGGTCCCCATTCATGTTTTACTTCAGGGAACCATGAACTGAATAATGATGTAAATCTTGCTGTTTTTAAAATACGTTCGATAGAACGCGATATTTTAAGCCCCACTATAGAAATTCCCATCAGGATAATTATAGATAAAACAGAGAATATATCAGTACATCCTAGCCCAGTTTCGGAACAGGACTTGAGAGAATTAGGTGGAGAAATCCAGGATGATGAGTTTGATGAGAAAGAGATAGAACAGAGGACCATAGACCACAAATCAACAGGAACAGATTGGTATCAATGTGGTGTTCATAGCACTCGATTACCTATCTCCAAGATAAGGGAATTAGTAGACCAGGATGATATAGATCAATTGGTTACCTACAGGTGCGAAAGTTGCGCAAAATGTGAAGAATGCCAAAAATCTCCTAGAATCACTGCCCAATCGCTCCAGGATGCAAGAGAACAAGAGATGATTGAAAAAAGTGTCAGAATTGATTTCAAAGAAGAGAAGGTGTTCGTCAATTTTCCTTTCTTGAAAAATCCCAATGAATTCCTGTCCGCTCGTCACAACTCCAACAGTAATTACCACCAGGCAAAGAGAATCTACTTAACCCAGTGTAAGAAGAACGATATAGACAAGGAAGGAACCAGAATAACTCACAAAGATCTGGTGGATCGAGGTTTTATGGTGAAACTTGAGGATTTATCCACAGATTCCCAAAAACTGATCAACAATGCCCAGTTTCGTCACTTCTATCCCTGGTTTATTGTATCAAAGATAGAATCCATCAGTACTCCTAGAAGAATCGTGGTGGACCCCAGCTGTACCGGATTAAACCTCATTCTCCCTAAAGGTGAAAATCATCTTGGTAATATTCACGATATAATCATTAGAAACCGTGTAAAATTGTTTTCGTGGAGTTCGGATATTTCTAAACTTTATAATCAACTAGTACTTGAACCTTCAGCATATCCGTTTTCATTGTTTTTATTTCATGGATCTCTGGACAGGACAGTGGAACCAGATGTCTATGTAATGCTCAGGGCATGGTACGGAGTGATCCAGACCGGCGGCCAAGCTGGATTTGCTCTTGATAAATTAGCCGACATTGGTGCTGATGATTATCCACTCGCCAAAGATTGTCTCAAGAAGGATCGCTATGTAGATGATATCCTACCTGGAGCCGAGACACAAGAAGAAGCTGAAGAACAGATACTGCAGGTTAAAAACTTATTGTCAAAGGCAGGCTTCTCACTAAAATATGTAGTCAGGAGTGGCCAAGTTCCAGAAGAAAAGGCAAGCTCAGATGGAGAAAATATTAAAATCCTGGGATATAAATGGAACACTGTTGCAGACACAATCCATCCAGGAATTGCTGAATTCAATATCAACAAGAAGATCAGAGGAAACCAGAAACCAAACAAGAAACCTGTACTCAATCCAGAGGATGCTATAGAGATTTTAAAGGACACGGTGCTAACCAGAAGAATTATTATCTCTCAGATTGCAGGCTTATTTGACCCGTTAGGATTATGGGAACCAATAAAGCTTCAACTGAAATTACACTCTGCAAGACTAAATAGCCTACACTGGGATAAAAAATTAGAAGAGGCGGAACAAGCATTCTGGAAAATGAAACTCCCGGAATTTGTTAAGTTTGGAAACTTGTCCGCAAAGAGATGCGTTATCCCAGCAACACACGGAGCAAGTTCAGGTTTAAGATTAATCTGTTTGAGTGACGCAGGAAAATCAGCAGGCGGAGCAGTAATTTATGTTGGAAGAAAGGATAAGAATGGTAGCTGGTCCTGTGCCCTGATGACTTCAAAATCTAAAATGATGCATGCTACTGTACCAAGGAATGAACTCGGAGCAATATTAATGATGGCTGAGCTTGCATACGTCACGAGCAAATCATTAGAAGAGAGAGTAGATGAAATCCTTTATTTAACAGATTCTTCAATAGCCTTGGCCTGGATGCTGAACACAAACATCAAGTTGAGAGCCTACACCTTCGCAAGAGTCCAAGCCTCCAGACGGTTAATCCAAATGACAACGGGTTTGGAGCAGATCCCTATTTATCACATAGATGGAGACAAGAATATAGCGGATTTACTAACCAAAGTTCATGATATATCCATTGATGATATGTCAATAGATAGCAGATGGCAGAATGGAGATCCGTGGATGAGATTAGACACAGACCAGATGAAGTTAACCAAGTTCTCCGACCTGAATCCAGAACACAAGGAATCAAAGGAAGTTTTAAAGGAATGTTTTCAAGACCCATTTACTCCAGATGAAAACTCCAACTCCTACATGGTTCATCACACCTACTCAGNTTGGGAGGGTGGTATTGAAACACTAACAATTGCTTATTCATTTATTCAATCTTGTTTACATCATCTAAAAAAGTGTCACAAACTATGGGAGAATTGTATTTTTTGCAAAACCATTGTTGATCACAGGGACAATAGATTAACTTCAAAAAATGCTTTATATAGATATGAAACAGAAAGGATAAAAAATGAGTATGAACGCAAAAGGTTAGTTAAATATTTTGAAACCAAGGGAATTTTGTATTTTAAGGGAAGATTGTCAGATAACAATCCATTCAGATTTCGAGATCTTGATAAGATTCCATTTCTTGATTGTAAAGAATTTACTGGACCCCTGCCTGTTGTGAGGGGAACCTCTCCCATCCTTTATGCATTAGTACTCGATATCCATTGTAACCGTACTCCACATGCTGGCGTTGAGCTCACTATCAAGGAAGTCTTTAAAGAAGTTATGACGATAGATGGGTTGAGAAGATTAGTAAAAAGGATCAAGCAAGATTGCCTGAAATGCAGACTATTGGATCGGAAGACTGTAGAATTTCAAATCAGCGATCATCCCGAAGATAGGACAACAATAGCCCCACCTTTCTATTCCATGATGATTGACATAGCCTTCGGATTCCGTGGCCAAACTTACAGAAAGTCAAGATCCATCCTCAAGTTCTATGCTCTAGTCTGTGTTTGCATCCTTACTGGAGCCACGAATATTCTGGTTCTGGAAGGATTACAAACTCAGGATGTGGTTGGAGCCTTGGAGAGACACGCAAGTCGTCATGGAGTACCCAGAGATGTTTATGTTGATAATGGAACTCAACTACTGTCCTTAAAGGACGTGTCATTCTCTATCAGGGACATAGATACTCAGGTATATCATTCTATGGGAATCCGAGTTCATGAATCAATTGCGAAAAGTCATGAAGAAAGAGGCAGGGTTGAGAGAAAAATTCGTTCACTTCGGGAGATGCTAGAGAAGCTCGGAGTGAAAACCTCGAACCCGATGACCAGCATCCAATGGGAAACCACATTTGCTAAGATATCATCAATGATCGACGATCTTCCGATGGCTCGAGGAGACTCATCTTCAACTGCTAACCTAGGATATGATATTTTAACTGCAAACCGTTTAAAACTAGGTCGCAATAATTTCAGATCTCTGGACGGGGGGGGGGTATTTATTTAGAAAATAATCAACTCCCAACCGACATTCTAGAGCGAAATAGAGATATAGTCCATTGTTGGTATCAGTTATTTATAGATAATATACATATGTTAACCCTTAAACCCAGTAAGTTTCTAAAAAGCTCACCGGCGCCGCGGATTGATGATATTGTTTTATTCACAATGGTTGATAATCAGTTTGCAAAGGACAGTACTACTTGGAAGCTAGGAAGGATTATTAAAGTTGAATCTAGACATGCATGGATATTGTATATCAGTAGAATCCCTACAGTTGGGGAACCCATCAAATCCGAAATTAAGAGATGCTTTAGAGATATAAGCATAATATACTCAGTTGGAGATCTGTTTATTTCTACGTCTGAACATTATAACACCTACTGTGGTGATCTGTTTGATCAGGCTGATAAGAATTAGATCAAGGAGCTGTGTTAGAATTCATAATAATTGTGAAATATAACACATAAGCTCAGTAAAAAAAATAATTAGTTTTATTGATGTTGGGATTGATTGATGGATTGATAATGTTCTACAGATTATACAATATGAATATCGTGATGCAAAGAATATATACCCTTGAACTGATTATGTGCATGACGGGACAAGTTTTCTATTTAAATTATACTTACATTGGAATAAGTGTTGAGAATTTGGAATTTTTCCAACCAATGCTCTATGTTCGATTCCCTGATTATTTCCACTTTGATAGTAAACCTTGTTTTATTAAGGGATCAAAACTGTCCCTAAAAGAACAAATCCAGAAACACATTGATAAATTATTTATAAATTGCGAATTTATCTCGACTGTGTCAATTTACAATAACGTTATTGGTACTATAATGATTATAAATTTTTTATTTTCTAGTTATGTGTCGGAGACTGATTTGAAGAGGAGGATGAAAATACCGACCGTGTTCATCAGTTCTCAACAGCTTAGAGAAATTGCAACCAAAACCATGATTGATGCTAGAGCAACCTTAGCAAGCACTGCAGATGAGATCCTGATTCCAAAACCTGATCACAATCTTTGGAGCAAGGGTAACGTCTATGATCGTCCGATCCTTATGCAAAAATACTTGGGTTATCGCCCAGTAATGAACAAAGGCGGAGATCAGAGGTGTATGGAGAAGTTCTTACAAAAAGTTACCGTTTCTGGGATGCAGGATCCCAAACTAGATACCTTCAGGAATCTCTTGCCTGCTGGAGCTCCGGTTTTAGACTTCCTGAGTGTTTATATGGAAAAGTCCGAGGATTGGAAATATCCTCCCAGAGACACCATATCCTTTTTTCAAAACGAAAGGGGTTTAAGCTACGAAATGCTCAACCAAGTGAAGGTGAAAGAAATATTGATTGGATCAACACCTGAGGAAGAAGTTGATGAAATCTTACTGTGGTTCTGGGCAGAATATTTCAAGGATCAGAAAATCCTTCCAACCCAAGTGGTCAGCCTGGACGTGGAGCAGATTCAAGCAACTCTGTATGACGTGTATAGAATAGCTGGACGTATTCCTTGCAGTGGAGAAGAGAGGTTTGCCATGGAATGGGAAGATCAACGCGAGTTTGAACCTGAAGATAGATGGACGCAGATTCCTGTCAAGGTCATGATCGGGAACGGGTTGAACCATGCTCTTATGCTAAGCCTTGATTTAAACCAGGATAGCAAAGGATATTACCTAGTTAACAGGATTAAGGTTCAGGATTCAGTGATAAAATTCTTAACCATGCTCCCGGTATGTACAGGGGTTGGAATAAAGCATGATGTCAGAGATATTGAATATTTTTTCTCTCTAGTTAGTGGAGTTGATATTAATATGAAGGGTTTTATAGATCTCTCCTCCTTAGCTGTAATGGTGGGCTACAAGATGCAAACCAGGAACATGCCGACCATGGCGATGCAAGTACTTGGGATGACAATGAATAAAATGTGTTCTACAGCCGATGAAACCTGGGGAAGAAAGTGGGAGGATGTTCCAAAGGCTCTAAAGGTTTATGCCTTAGGGGACTTAAAGATGGGACATATGACGTACCTGGTTCTCTCTGCGGTAACCCTGAGGGACTTTATGCCTGATCCGGATATAGTTTGCAGCTACTTTGACACCTTAGAGCAGTACCATGTGATCAAGTGGTTCATGAAACTTCTCTGCGCATCCCTAGACTCGGCAGAGATTCATACAGAAGATGTCAAGATTGCATCATCAAGACAAGAATTGATTAGAACGCTGAGATTTCGATACTCGGAAGATTCAGGACTGAGAGAGGAACCAACTAGAAGAGTCGAAATGTGGGCCAAGATGGTTGGAGGCTGGCCTTCTATCACTAGAGGTGGATGCAGATATTTATTGCAAGCCAGAACCAAGTTCCTAGACGTTGCCAGGGTTTGGAGACAAGAGCGATCGTGGTGTAGTGAACTACTCTTTTCTTAACAGTTCTACTACAAATTAAATTAGATCTACGCTATTTAGGTTCTTCGATTATTGGATGAAGTGATCTTGAGAAGGACTCTAATTATCTGCTTACTAACGAATTTAACGGCGACGAAGGGAGAGATCAATACAAATAGCCCTGAGATTAAACCTGTAGCTCCAATCAGTGAAACTGTGCTAATAACGAATCCGGCTACTTCTTGTACGTCTTCAAGGACTGTTGAATCTAATTCTATGAGGCGGGGATTCTGTGGTGAATCCAGATTGTCAAATTAATCCCTTATTTGATCCAATTATATGTTTAACTCTAATATAGCACTATTCTAAATTATTACACCGTTCTTCTCTTAGTCTCTCTTATATATGAAGATTAGGAAAATTGTTGAATTAGTTTTGAAATAAAGTACAAACCAGATTTGTCGGAATTTAAATATTTTATTTACTAAACAGAACTATTACTGACAAATTACAAGTTATTTAAGATATTTGTATTTTATTAGACAATGATTATTGATTAAATTGTTTAAAGAATTTTCAAGGTTTATAAAGAGAGCTTTTGAGAAGTATATGTGTTAGAATATTAATTGATTTTCTTACCTATCATTTGAATTCTTTCTTATCTATCAAGGATAACTAAATGGGATCAAGCCCTGGACTGAACTGAACATATACTGTCAAAAGCGCTCCTTTTATACGAATTTTAACGAGGGGAATATCATCATATTAACACTATGGGGGAATATTAGTTAAGTATTTTCTAACTTAGGCAAATTGAAATTCGCAGATTATAATCAAAACGAGGGATTTAGAGGAGAGAAACATAAGTTTATATTGGAGGGGGAAACTTATATCTTTGGATCCTGTTCGTCTGATGGATTTTCCCTAATCCAACTCTCTTCTTAGATTGTCTCTTTGTCTCAGATACATCTCTTGTCTCTAAAAAGAGAAAACTATAAAATTCGATCAGATAGAAACTAGAGCTATAGCTCTACAGTGGGACTATCAGGAGAAGGAAATTTAGTCCCAGAAATTTCAGAAGAATTAAAGTCCTTCTCAGTTTTTGGTATTCAGTCCCAGTTCCTGGACACCATTGATTACAATCAACCTACAACGAACAGCTCTGGGTTGCTCCGCCCATCCTCACTCAAATCAAAGTTGCTCGTGATAAATCCGGAGGACGTGAAGAGTTATGTAATTGGCAAATTCTGTGCAAAACAGCCTCGAATCCAAAGGTTTATAGTTTTGGAGTGGGCTAGGATGAACCTGAATCAAATAACTCCATTTCTCAGGAGAATGGCGGATGATGTAAACTTCCAAAAGTTCTACAGGCATTTATATGATCCACTCCGTCATCTGTTCAGAAGAATGCTTGACCAGGAGGCTTTGAAAGTTGTGTTCATGGACGGATTGTTGAGAGAGTCTTTAAGAAATAAGCGGGAGGAAGAGTTCAAGGTTTACCAGAGGTTGTTGCAGGAGGGAGAAGTAAGGCAGAGCAGGATAAAATTCTTGGATAGGATGATTGATGCAGATGATGATACAGAGAGATCCAGGTGGGTTGAGCAAATACCCCAACTCCCTCACTGGGTGATACAGAAACAGCGGAGACAAGCAAGAGGCCAGAAAAGAGAGAGGTCAGCATCCGAGGATACCAGGGAGAAAAAGAAATCAAGGAAGGAAACTCTCCAGAGCATTGATGATACTGAACCTCTGAGAGAGGACGGGTATAATCTCTCTGAGAGTGATACTGAGGTAGTTATTGTCAGTGAGGAAGAGACTGATCCTATGGAAGGATCATCAACCACTCATCCTCAAGTATCTCATGAGGAAGTTTCCTCTGAGCCCAGATTAATGGGACTGTTTGATGTTGTTAATCCTGTGATAAAGCAGTTAGCTCCGGTAGCACTAGATATACCTGTGAGAGTTCAGGATGAATTTGTATCTCCGGGTCGTTTAACAGCTCAAGATGAGATTTCAACTCAGAAACCTCATTCTAGGCGAATCATCCCGGAGAAAAGAAAAAAATCCAAAGGAAAGAAGAAGTCATCCAAGAGAGCTATGACGTATGATGAACAGATTGAGGCTCCGAAAGAAATGTTCTCAGACAATGAGTTCGCCCTGGAGATGGAGTTCAGCGAGTTTATGGATCCGTAGGAACAAGGTTGAAATCAGGACGTTTATAAATTAATCTAAGCTGTCCATAATGAAATTGTGCCTTAATACTTAACATGCCTTAATTTTTCCAATGTTTATGTTCCTTATTGTTGTATTTTTTTTAACTACAAAATGCTATTAAAATTGTAGCAGTGAAGGTAGTTCAAGATTTCCTGATATAGATTGCGGATAATCAACCTGAACCTTGATATCCAAATGATAAATTCTAAATTATGTTCCTTATTGTCGTATTTTTTAACTACAAAATGCTATTAAAATTGTAGCAGTGTAGGTAGTTCAGGATAATGATATAGATTGCGGATAATCAACCTGAACCTTGATATCCAAATGATAAAGTCTAAAAATTAAGTCGGTGGTTTATGCCTACAGGAAATAAATTGCGGATAAATGATACTTATTTATGGTCTTATCCATATATACTGGCATAACTAGTTTTTTCAAAGCTCATTTGTTGTCGCATAGTTTTTATCCATATGATAGTTTGCGGTTTAATTCTAAATGTTTTACCATATGATCAACGAACAATGTTTTCTAGCTCTCCCTGGATAAATTATTGAAGTTTCTATGATTAATTGTTATTGAGCTATTTTCGTTATTTTTTTCCAGCGATATTTAGAGTGCCAGATAAATAGATTGCAGTTGGCACATAGATTCAATTTGTCTTGTCCAACTATATTATTATATGCACTATCATTAAAGAAATAAAGATCAAATATTGTTATTATAGTTGTTATCCTCGTTAATAAAGTTGGTTACATAAATGTTGAATTATTTGTGGAAATAAGGACATGAGTGAGGACTGGTGGCTGAAGAGAAGCAGAGAGAAGTTGGAGTAGATTCGGCTTAATTAATAAGTTTTCATGTTTTAAGTATGAGTTTAATTTGAGCTTGTGTTTCCACAAAGTTGTGTACATTATGTTATGTCCAAAGTTGTTCGGGTTTACTCAAAGGGTGTTAACTCTCCTGCTACGAAATGTTTCCCCGCCCGGGAGTGTTGAATGAGTTTGAGTCATTCCAGGGTTTATTGGATTTCGTTGCAGCATAGTTCAGGGCCCAAAAGATTTGTCAGTCTCCTATTGGTTATGAGTTTATACGGGTCCGGGAGAGAGAGAATCCTTTGTCATTTCATCAAAAGATTTGGTACGAGACGGGCCTCTGGTCGTCGATAATGCCTTGATGTTTTGTTGAAGGATTTTTTCTCTTTCAGATAAATGCAATGTGTAGCTTGAGATAAACCCTTATTGAGTATTCCATCGTTCGGACGCCAACTTAGGTACGTTGATAAGTCACCCTGTAAGCTAGCGCCCATATTGCGCAAATGCCGGGGTATTTTCTGTTGAAAGTTCCGGGGCGAAAATTCGTGATAAAGAAAAAGTGTGATATTTTTTATTATTATAAGTTTTAGTATATTTGTATGAATAAGATATGATAAGTTATAAATTTCAGTTTTGATCTGTGTATGCGACTATTCCAGAGTGGAAAATGATACTCTAGTCTGAGAATAAGCCTAGGATTCAAACGCGTTACTCCAAGATGGATTACAGGTTAGGGTTTGATATTAAAGTTTATGATTCGTTCTATCGGTATGATTCAACAATTTCACATAGACTCTATGAGCCTTCCACTTTACAAACGATGATTTTCCGTTATAACTATAAATCAAATGATGTTTTTATTCACCTAATTCATTTTAAAGTTTATTTAACAGCTTAAAAAATTTCGAAATTGAAATGAATAGTCTAGGGAACATACTGTATTAATGTACTCTACTGCATATAATTTGTGAACATTTACATGATTTGTACACTTTGAACTCCCTTTCAGGCTGAAAGGGACTGAAAATATTCATACCGAGAGATTCTTTTAATTCCTCTCTATATATTCTATTCTCTATGTCTATAAATGATCTCATGCCACAGTACACTCCAGTTCATTTCATGTACCAGGCAGTATTTCGACTAGTCTCCTTCTAGTCAAATTTACGTGATGTGTATGAAATCTCCCTGTATTCTAAAAAAAATACCTCGTGTGTATAGAATCTCTCTGTATCCTATAAATAAACTCAAGTGTACTGAATCTCCCTGTATTCTGTAAATTATCTCATGTGTATTGAATCTCCCTGTATTTTATAAATGATCTCATGTGTATAGAATCTCCCTGTATTCTGTAAATGATCTCATGTGTATTGAATCTTCCTGTATTCTATACATGATATCGTGTGTATAGAATCTCCATGAGTTCTATAAATTATCTCATGTGTATTCTATCTCCCTGCATTCTATAAATGATCAAATGTGTATTGAATCTCCTTGTATTTTATAAATTATCTCGTGTGTACGGAATCTTCCTGTATCCTATTAATGATCTATTTGTATAAAACCTCCATGTACTCTATGAATGAACTCATGTGTATTGAATCTCCCTGTGTTGTATAAATTAACTCATGTGTATTGAATCTCTCTGTATTCTATAAATGAAACAAAATTCCAACCTGTTAAAATATCATCTGTCAATGCTCTCAACACTTTGCTTGGTAAACAAGGTTCAAGTTACTTTCCTTCCCCTCCCCCCCTATAATCTACCCCCTACACCCACTCCCCATATTGCCCCTTTATACTTCCTGTATGCTCGAATCTGAAAGTCAAGAACAAACCAGACCGAAAAAGTTTAAGTATTAGTTCCGTCATTTTATTGAATTTTGAATTTTTTCGAACTGATACTTTCCGGGCCTGGTTAAGGTGTCAATTTGTGTCTTAAAATGAAAAAAAATCATGTTGGGCAATGTGCATTATGCAATTTAAAAAACATTTATAGTTTGTTCACATTTCAATTGTTTCATAAATTAAGCTTATTTTTTTATTGTTTTACTAAAATTTTTTGTTTTCTCTTTTGTTCCGAAAATTTGTTAATATAAAAATTATTTTTTTTCAACTGTCTTGACATGTAGCTAAACAATTATTATGTGTTTTGTCCTGAGCAGCTTGTCGGTCAAACAAGGCCAAACTAAACAAACCCCGACTAGACAGAATCATGATCCAAAGGCTGGAAAATTTTGTTTAAAAAACATTCATATTTAAAAAAAGAAAATTTAACTCTCACCGTGACTCTGTTAGTGAACTAAGATTGACAACACTGAGAATAATAGGAAATTAATTTCAACTATAGGGATAGAAAACGATGACGGACGAATGGATGGTTTTCTTCTTTTCTTAAACTATCCATCTGCGAACTCTTCCAACTTTAGTTTCACTTTTCAATTTATGCTCATTTTTTCTAATCCCTTCTCTATTTGGGATTTTTAATCTCCCCCTTCCCTAACACAGAGATTTAATCCTTTTATTTAATTTGAAACGGAACCTTATCCTTAAATACACTTGAGACAAGATCCTCAGTAGAGCTGAATTCAACATATGGTTCAAGATTTAGATCAGAATTAAAGATCAGCAGAGGAAAGTTTATACGGGTGTACAAAAAACTGTAAATCACTGTAAAATTGGCAACCTTTGGAGTAAGTGTGCATTTGAAGGGATATTTGATGTAGAAATTGAACAGAGATATTGCAATGTCATACAGCTAGATGCCAACTACATAATTTTCCAAAAAGGGTGTCAAATATAAAAGTACAGTTTAACCGATGTTTAAATTTATAATTACTCTGAAACACCCTTAAGATGAAACCTCTTGATGTCCACCCCCTGGGGGATAAAGATTAGTTCCTTAGGATGTATGAGTTTTCTCTGTGCTGTATGGTGCACCTGGAGAATGTTGGGACGAAGACGGAATGAGACAATATTGGGAGCCACGAACTTTTCAGATATACATACCGACATAGATTACTTCGCATCCATCACAGAACAGGATTACATGATTGATATGATCTATGAATATTAAGATCGATATCCACAAGAATTCAGCCAGAAACCCTAATGGGTCCAATTTCTCCGTGAAAGGGTGTATCTCTTGCAGTCTACATCAATACCACGCGCCATCAATAGATTGATAGATTGATAGATAGAAATAAAAAGATACGATCAAATATTTTTATTTCGATAAAGATGATTAAAACTATGGATAATACTATGGTACACAAAGAAGAAAGAAAAGCCAATGAGAGAAATCTGACTTTTTCCAAAACCACTCTCACTGTCTCACACTGTAAACTTCGGTTTATTTAAAGATACCGACAGTTAGATACATATTTAGAAAAGCAAAATTTTTAAGTCATAAGATATTGGTGGATTTTTTTCGCTCCTTTTTTCCAATTGTTTATGCGGGTTTAATATTGTATAAATGCATACAAACTTATTTCAACAAAAATAACTTTGATAAACCCTTTTCCAGATTTCAGAATATCTGTGCCGAGTGCACAAACTTACATAAAACAGAATATCTGTGCCAAGTGTACAAATTTACATAAAACAGAATATCTGTACCGAGTGTACAAATTTACATAAAACAGAATATCTGTGCCGAGTGTACAAATTTATGAATAACAAAATATCTGTGCCGAGTGTACAAATAAAACAGAATATCTGTACCGAGTGTACAAATTTACATAAAACAGAATATATGTGCCGAGTGTACAAATTTACATAAAACAGAATATCTGTGCCGAGTGTACAAATTTACATAAAATAGAATATATGTGCCGAGTAAACAAATTTACATAAAATAGAATATCTGTACCGAGTGTACAAATTTACATTCCCTCTTTGCAAACTGATGGTGTAGACTTGGGATAAAACGTTGATTATTTGATCTAACAAGATTTGACATATCAACAGTCTACTACATTGGGTTGCAAAGATATAGGGATTAGACAATTAGAGTTTGTGACAACAAATCATTTACTTTGAAGAAAATTTATAGTTGAGATATTTTTTTGTGTTTGAACAAAAGATAAGATTTTTTAAAAATAGATAAAAGTTAACAGGACGAGCAATCTGTTTAAAACTCTTTAAACGAGTTTAAATTACCGATTGTAAGTGCGTTGGTGTGTGTTTGTTTGTTTATGGTGGAAATATATCTGCTATTTAGATTGGTTTGAATATCATGCCTTGCCTCCATATTCAAGCCAATATTTAGACACATGTCTGATTCATAAATAATAGCAATCAGCACTTGAGCAGACCTTCAGCATATATAAACATAGATAATTCTACGCCCTATACCCCCCCCCATCCCCCCTTTCATTTCGAAAACGTTTTCAAAAAAAGAGCTGTTCTTAGGATTTGAAGTAAAAAAATAGCATTTTTAATTGTTGAAGGGTTGGTTCTGTGCTCAATAATATACAAATTCTAATAATATCCATGGCTTGTTCTTGTGTCTAAAAAAATTATACTTCCAACAGCTTTAAAATGAAGGACATGAGTAAATTAATTTAATATGTGCGGGAAGCGTAAAAAAAATTCTGTCCTTCGAGTATCTTTTCGTGTATTTTGTCTAGCTTACTCAAATTGACTATGTATATAAAGTCCCCTATTACAGTCTACACCAGTTTTTTTTTAATTCATCCACTAGTCATATTTTTCCTCTATTTAGTCCCTTAACCGTAGGTCTTGCAGTCCTATAATAGTAAATATAGTTTTCTGTCGGTACTTGACTATATTTCATCTGTCAATAATCCATTTAGTCTTTCTGGTCGAAGGCCCTGTCTCCTTGTTTTCCTCTTTTTTGTCTGCAAAAGTCCAAATAGTCAGATATACTCCTTTTTATATTTCTTGTTAATACTCTTAAGTTGTCAGGTTTTGTGTAACCTTAAATGTTTTATTGAGAGAATAAATTAAGAATTCGACTGACTTTCTTCAAGTCTAAAGCGTGAAAATATTTATCAATTCTGTTGGTGCATCAAAGAAAAATGATGGTATTTCTTTCTTAATTGACAAAATTTGATAAAATATGGTCGACAATAATGCTAATGCTGGAGTCGAGTGTGGGGGGGCGAAATATGCTGCGGGGGGGACAGAACTCGGATCGCCCCCCCCTAGTTGCTCCACTGATCTAGTAGTTTCCGACCTATTTAGCAAGTAATTTTCGACCAAAGCATCGAGTAGTTTCCAACATAAACATCCATTGGTTTCCTAGTTTTAGCTACATATTCACTATGTAGCGAATAATTTTCGAACCAAGCATAGAGTAGTTTCCAACATAATCATCCATTAGTTCCCTAGTTTTAGCTACATATTCACTATGTAGCGTGTAATTTTCGATCTGATCATCGAGTAGTTTCCAACATAATCATTCATTGGTTTACTAGTTTTAGCTACATATTCACTATGTAGCGAATAATTTTCGAACCAAGCATCGAGTAGTTTCCAACATAATCATCCATTGGTTTACTAGTTTTAGCTACATATTCACTATTTAGCGAGTAAATTTCGATCTGATCATCGAGTAGTTTCCTAGTTATATTCACTATGTAGCGAGTAGGTTTAGACCTAAGAATCGAGTAGTTTCTATCAAATCTTATTTTGGAGCAAGATACTAAAACTAAAAACTTTACTCCAAACATTTTTCGGAACTGAAGATGAACAGTGAACATTAAACGTAATAGAATCCAACTTTTAAATCATGGGCGCCATAAACTATTATTATTGAACAGAAAAAAGTGTTCGAGCATCGTATCGAAACACAGTTCATTTGATCTCAAGTTTTTAATTTCCAACTCTCATTTGTCAAAAAACGGTTAAGTTTAGTTTTCTTTAACTGTATGGAAACTAGATACAAACTAGGATCTGGAGAATATCTGAACATTGTGAACCTGTCTTATGCTTAATTTAGACTTCTTTATCATTATCTCTTCCAACCTGACCCATATCCTATACCTTTCCTAGGCTCACCTATTATATATCTTAGTTAATCCTTACCTTTTATATATCTTAGTTGATCCTTATCTATTATGTATCTTAGTCAATCTTATATTATTCTAAATTTTAGCTATTCCTAACTTATTTTTCTTTTCTCAATCCTAAACTTAGATTTACAAACAGAAGTGTATTTAATAGTTTAGAATTTCTAAACCAATTAAAAACATTCCCGTTATAGTCCTATCGAACAAAACTTTAAGGCAAATCAGTTCATTACTTATGATCGGACATACAAACAGACAAACAAACAGAGATTGTTACTTTATAACTTTTTTATATAGATAACTTAACTATTCTCAAAGATTCATTTTCTTAGCTAAGTAATTAACTATCAAACTTTTCAAACTAAAACTATGTTTATTCAATCTGTATCTTTTATTCTGAACCGTTCAAAGTATACTTTCAATGAATAAAGGGAATCTGTAAAGGTTACATAATTTAACTTGAAATAGATTTGAATTATTTTGAGCCTAAAGCTGATGGTTTATGCACCTAGAGAGAACCCGACCTTTACTTAAACCCCTACCCGGAGCAGTTAAATTCTTAGCCTGACTTTAAACCCAACCTGGAGCATTTAAAAACTAAACCGAGCATGTTCAATTCTTCTTTATATTCCACTTATGCAGCGACTCTGTAATTTTAACTATGTAATAACTCTATTATTCTTATGTAAATTTAATTTTATAATTTGGGTATTCTACAGCGTTATCCACAACGGATGAGACTTTTTATGAAGACCTAAAAATTATGATTTAAAGCGATCTGAAGTTTAAAGGAATTGAGTTTTTGCCACAAACTCTGATTTTGTAATCTCTACATCTTTGTATACAAATTACATAGAGCGTAGATTTTTCAAACTATTTATACTTAAAGATAAAGTAATCTAAGTTTGAAATATCAAAGGTTTGCACCATCAGGTTGCAAAGATATTGGGATAAGAAGATTTGAGTTTGTGGCATAAACTCAGCTCCTTTGGTCAATTGTCTATTTTTATGGTATCAAGATTATTGACGTCATTCTCATCTTTTTTCTCAGAATATAATAATCCATTTCTAAAACGGTAAATATACAGGGTTACCCTAAAAGGACGAGGCTGTAAAGGCGACCCAAAACTCTAAAAATATGACGATTTTAAGCTTGCTTTTCGGTTTCTTCTATAAAGCGCGTATTTTGATTGTTTTCTAAATGATTAAGCACAGAAATAAGCCAGTTGTGGCCCACAATTGGAACCATCGAATGCAAAAAAATAAATAAATTCCATACAATCGTCTTTGAAGTCTTGTCCTTTGTGGGTATTCCTATATAGGATGGTAATTCAATCTTGATATATTTTTAAGACACGGCCGTCTTTGATTTTGGTCCAGTTAAATTAATGTACCTTAAGTACTTGTAAATGTATTTACTAAATGAGAGTTATAGCATGTCTAAATATTTAATGATCAAGTCGTTAGATTTTATAAATTTTATTTTTAAAAATGTAGAGATAAAGAGGAAACACAAATTGAAGTATGGACAGAACAGTAATAAGCTTCTTAACATAATCCATCCTAAAATGTATAGCTAAATAAAGTTTTTGCGCGTATTCCACGAAACTGAAGAATTATAATGTCGTCTTCCAGATCAGTAACAGATGGGTTTCAAAGTGAATATTAATCACTTTGGATGCGTTTACTGTAATGCATAAATCAAAATTGAAAAAAGCTAAACAAAGTTTATTCCTATTTCAGTTACTGGCAAATTTTTTACACGAAGAAGGCATTTTTAGTAATTCGTTCCGTTCCATTCCATTCATTGGGTCATGAAGTTTTAAGTTTTATAGATTGTTATCTTTTTTTCATCAACAAAGAAAAAGAAAAACCAAAAATTTAAATCTACATAGACGAGATGTGCAGGGGGGGGGATCAGTCCCCCCCCCCGGACTCCCTTAAATATCCCATTGGGAGGGAAGGGAGGTTAGAGTGAAATGAATATATATATTCCCTCTCCTAAACATTAACTAATACCCAGCTGGGGTTTAAAGATAAGAGTTTCTAATTATTCAATTCTACTTCTCAACCACACTCACCATCCATTAAAAGGGACTGTAAGCGTAATTTCAAGTTACCCTTTATGCAAAGATGGCAAGGTCCGATTCATAACCTTAAAATTTTTATCTCATAAAGAAATGCGGATGATATTGTCGTTATTTTAAGTTCAAAGGGGTTTAAGTCTGATATGTTTTACTGAAGTATAGAAATGAGCAAGTCATTTTTGTAGTTAACCCAAAATAAAAAATAATATTTTTTCAAAATTATAAACATTGATGTCTATATATCATACTTGATCAGACAAAGCTTTCAAGAGTACCATTGTAAATCGGACGTTGCCATCTTTGCATGGAGGGTCACTTGAAATTACGCTTACTGTCCCTTTAACTTGACTGTAACTTAGAATTTTTAACCAAGCTAATATTTCCATGGATCTACATGCTTCTTCAATCAAAATTTGAGGCAAATAGGCCAAGGGTTTCCTGAATTATGATCGGACATTCAAACAGACAACAAAAACAATCAAAGATTACTACTTTATATAAATAGACTAGCTTGGGAACCCAATTTTGCATGAAGTTTTCCTTTTAACTTGGAACTTGTAAACCAAACAAATCACATTCCCGGGGTTCTACCGAGAAAAAAACAAACAAACAATCAGAGGCTACTACTTTATATAGATAGAATAGCTTGGGAACCCAGCTTTTAATGGAGTTTTCCTAGTAAAAAGTCAACATTTTTCAAGTTAGAACTTTTAAACCAAGCTAGGAACATTCCCGTGTTTTTAACGAGTTCCTGCAAGTTACCCAAGCCCAAGGAATTCTCAGTGCTGATACAGACCAACAATTAAAGATTACTACAATAGAAAGATACTTTCTTAGCAAATTTTTCTAAAATGTTGTTCGTTTAAGTGAACGAAAGCTTAAAGACGACTTTAATTCTACAGTTTTTTGGTTTTCACTTCTTTAATAGCACTGTTAAAAATTATAATAACCAGTTCCTGAAGCCGTTTTTTCTTTATATATTTTTCATTCTTTTCTTGTTTAGTATATTTGTACCTCCGGCGATGAGAACTAACCCCTATTTAAGAATAAGAGTAGGAAAAAGTTTAAATCGAAAAAGGAATTCTTTAATATATAATGAACCAACTTCAAAAGAAAACAAAACAAAAGTGTATTGTTCAAGAACAAGAAGCAGATTTTACAAAATCCAATTAATTAATCTTCAAAATTAGAAATTCTGTTTTACACTCCCGTAAATTAGTTTCTTTCTTTCAGTTTCTGATTTTGTAAACTTTTAGAACTACAAAATAGAATTATGTACATTGTAAACTGTACACGGTCTTAATCTATATTCATGTAAAGTGCACGAAGAGTCTATCTTAGTATTGATGTTGAATATTTATTGTGCTTCTGCATATACATTCTCATAAAATTTCTAGTTTTGGAAACCTGGTATTTCAAAGAAATCTAGTCAGAGCTGGGAGCGTTTAATCCCGATCGGGTATTTAATCTAGAGATTAATAACAAGAGGAGAAAAAAACATTATTTAATCCGGAGATTAGGAAAAAGAAGAGATCAAGCATTGATCTCGATATCCACGAATACTAAGTTGTTCGCTCAGGTTTATTAGATCATGGGACCAGATTTAATGAATAGCGAGAAGAATTTGAACCGCCCAGACGTAGTTCAACCACTTCTTTTGCGATAGTTACAGTTAAAGATAAGTGGCTGAACCACATCTACTCGGTTCAACCATGTCTCGCTATTCATTAGAAAGATCCCTGCAGAATCTAAGATTCTAAGACGGAAATGCGCTTCGAGAGTTAACGTATGTTTCTTGTGTATTTTGGCATGCATATTAGTTTGGCGCGTTTATCAAAGGTGACCCAGTTGACCCGGTTAGTCTCCCGCTAGTCTAGCTTCATCTGACTGACCCCTCACACTGAGACTTAGCGGGCGTTTTACGAAAACATTTCAACATGCAACGTAAACATTGCCCTTTCACCATGGAATTATTGTAAAGATTGAACACATATAGATGGTAAAAAATTGTTCAATTATATCTGACCCATGGACAGGCACGACTGTACGGAATTTATTCTGTCTGCAGTTTCATATATTTATGATTCTCTGAAACCTCTTTCTTTCTATGTATAATCAATAAATAAGCCATTTAAAGATCATATTCAAGGCAGAAGACCTAATTTTAACATAAAATCGTCATATTGAGTTTTAAGATTATGAGAAGTTTAAATGCGAAAAACCTAGTTGTATATCGTGTGAATAGATTTTATATAAAAAATTAAAAAAAAAACTTTTTTATATTTCTAATTATAAATATTTATAAAAATCGCTGGAGAATGGAAGAGGATATTAAGCCAGCATCACTGAAATATAAAAAATAAATTTTTCACTGATATCACGTAGATTTAACAGTTCTGTCAATAAAAAAGAGCTGTGACTGTCGATCACAATTTGACCCATTGAACATAACTTTTTAGCCTTTTTTGTCGGCACATGCATTTTGAATGAAAAAGAGTATAGAATAAAAAATTGTTGAATTTAGACCAAAACACGTTTGATTTCAAATATAAAAAACCGAATGCTGCTCACTCTAGTTAGTCCGGGGTGAAATATATATATATATATTATATAGAATACTAGCTTTGTAACCCGGTTTTGCTGGGAGTTTTACCAATAAAAGTCAATCGAGACGTTATAAACTAGATTTAAAACATTCCCGTGGTTCTACCAAGTTTCACAATCAAAATTTGAGGCAAATTGGGGTTTAAGAGTTATGATCGGACATTCAATTAATAAACAAAGAAACAGACAAACTACGCTATATATATGGATATAGTTGAATTCTAACTGAATATTATGTCAGATTCATTATATATACAGTGATAACCAGAAAACAATGGAATAGGAAGACGACATTAAAGCAATACTTAAGTGCATTAGACGTTGTTACAAAGCAAATAGTTTTACTCATACATAGATTAATTAAAATAACAGATAGGACACTATATGTCGTCTTTTCAAGATTTATAAGTATTTCGTTCAAAATAACCCTGAGGCAGGAGCCCAAAGGAGTTACTCGTATTCGGTGTAGTACAGGCTCTCTATCTGTCTTACAATGAACAATTGCTGTGTCTCATGCTTTAAAGTTACAACTTGATTCTAAAAGTCGTCTTCATATTTAAGAGTTTTCTGGTTATTACTTCACATTTTGTTTTGAAAAGAATTATATGTTTAATCGTCTAGAATAATTCCCCCTGAATAATTGGGTTAACTCTCATCTCTTTTAAAGTCCATAGTACAGGGTTACCCACAAAAGATGAAACTGTAAAAACGACCTATAACTCATTAAATATGATGATTCCAAGGTTTATTGATTTGACAAAGAACAAAACAAATTAACAGTTACAGGGAACCATGAATATAAGGAAACAGACAGTACATATTTCGTAAAGTATCAGAAGTCTTATTCTTCGTGGGTAACCCTGCAGTTTATCTATTTAAAAAAGAAGAACATGTCTTATTGCATTGATAACTAGAAAACGCTTATTTAATCAGTAAATTATTGAAACTGGTGTGTTTACACTGCACAATTGCTGTGTCTATATGCTCATTGGATGTTTTAAGGTCATCTTTTTTAAAGTCGTCTTCATATTTCCCAGTTTTCCGGTTATCTCTGGAGTCTGTGTAGGGTTTCCACGAAGTGGCTAAATCTTTTGCGCAAAATTTGCGCTATTTTCGCGCAAATTTTATTTTTGCGAACTTTTGCGCTATTTTTGCGCATGAAACGCAATGAGTTTTGCGCGGTTTTGCGCTATTTATTTTGCGCAATTTGCGCAAAACCGGAAATATTTTTTGCGAAAGTTGCGCATGAAACGAAATTTTAGTTTTGCGCAATTTTTTTTGCGCAATTTGCGCAAAACCGCAAGTTTTTGCGCAAAACCGCAAGTTTTACGCAAAATGTAACTTTTTAGGCACATTGTCAAAAATTGATATTCTAAGCTTAGAATTAAACAACTGAAGATTATTCCATATACAAAAAAAATATTAACATACGAGTATGATAACGATTATACTTCCAGTTACAAAAAGTTTAAATTAAGGGACCAAAATTAATAAAATAGAAATTAGAGAGTGTGAAACTTGGCAATATTTTAAGCCTATTGAATAATTTCAAGTGACCCGGCCTTAAAAGCTTTGCTTAATCATGAGTATGAATTGTATTCTTAAATTTTTTTAATCAAATTTCTGAAATCTTTTTAATCTCATATAAAATAATGCAAGACTGTAACCAATGCCTGAAGAATCCACTTTTAGGAAATATGCATGTCCAAAACTAAAATTGTCGAGAAAATTGTGAGATTTGAACTCTTCTTAATTGTCATTGGTCAATTATGTAAAAGTGACCAATAGGAAGACATTCCAAAACAAGATTTTTCCAGAATTGAATTCTAAGAAACACACACCGTCACCAACCGTTTGATTTTTACGAAATTGCGGATTTGCGCAAAACTCTTGTTACGGAATTGCGCAAAACTTGAGTTTCGCAAAAGCGGAATAGGGCAATTTTGCGCGAAATGACTTTTGCGAATGATTGCGCAAATTGTTGTTTTTTCGCGCAAAATTGATGCGCAAAGAAAGAAAAATATTGCGTTTCGTTCCGCAAAAATTGCGCAAAAGTTTTGCGAATGGAAACCCTAAGTCTGTGGATTCTCATTTGAACTACCGCCGTTTGAACTATGGTACGTTTAAACTATTGTTCGTTTGAACTATTGTTCATTTGAACTACTGACATGACGTCATATCCAATTCAGTTTTAAATTTTTTTTTATAATCTTCATAAAGTTATATTCATGACAATTAATTAGATAAACATTACACAGAATGAACATAAAAATAGTTCAAATGAACATAAAAATAGTTCAAATGAACATAAAAATAGTTCAAAAGAACATAAAAATAGTTCAAATGAACATAAAAATAGTTCAAATGAACATAAAAATAGTTCAAATGAAATAGTTCAAATGAAAAAAAAAATAGTTCAAATGAAAAAAAAAGTTTAAATGGACTAAAAAATAGTTCAAACGGACAAAAAAAATAGTTAGGTTAGGTTAGGTTAGGTTAGGTTAGGTAAAAAATAGTTCAAATTAAACTATTTTTTGTTCATTTCAACTATTTTTTTGTTCATTTGAACTATTTTTTTGTCCATTTAAACTATTTTTTTGTTCATTTGAACTAGTTTTTTGTTCATTTGAACTATTTTTTTGGTTCATTTGAGCTATTTTTTTTGTCCATTTAAACTATTTTTTGTCCATTTAAACTATTTTTTTGTCCATTTAAACTAATTTTTTGTTCATTTGAACTATTTTTTGTTCATTTGAACTATTTTTTTTGTCCATTTGAACTATTTTTATGTTCATTTGAACTATTTTTTTGTTCATTTGAACTATTTTTTTATTCATTTGAACTATTTTTTTATTCTTTGAACTATTTTTTTTTCATTTGAACTATTTTTATGTTCATTAGAACTATTTTTTGTTTATTTCATTGATAATATTTTAATAGTTCAAATGAAAATAGTTCAAATGAACTAAAAAATAGTTCAAATGAACTAAAAAATAGTTCAAATGAGCAATATATTTACTCGTTTGAACTATTGTTCATTTAAACTACTCACGTGGTCCCACGTGCAGTAGTTGAAATGAACAATAGTTCAAACGGCAGTAGTCCAAATAAGATAGCATCCTGGAGTCTGTGTAATATTTAAACAAAATATTCTGAATATACATTTCATATTTATGACCCCCCTCCCTCTAATTACGCCCACGTAAATTGAACAAAAATAACAATATAATTAATCATCCATTTTTTTCTATATTTTTTACCTCCGGTGGTTGTCTAGCTTGAACTTCTTGCTTTAAGTCTCTACAAATAGAACATAATGCAGTTAAAAAAAATATTTTTAACTTCTACGGTTGTCATCACATATATCAATACAATGAAAACGACTTTCGATATCTTTGAATTATATCAAGCTGTTAAACGGGGTACACAAGGATAAGCTGTCTTTTAAAAAAGTTTCTCTTTAATTACTTGTAAGTGCTGTAAATTTGTAATTCGAAAAAAGCTAGTTAACAATCAAAACTTAAATACAAAAGTCTTCTTCATTGTATTGGTTTAATCGCCTCCCACTGTAGTATGTCAACATGTAAATTTCCTATGCTCTCATTTGCGTACGTAAAATCAAAACCATAGGAGAACACATATTCTTACCAGTAATATCGCATAAATTGAACCGTCCCTTATTTTTCTAGTGGAGTGTGTGCGACACACTTAATATTTCTTGATTAAACTAGAGCATGATAGGTCGTCTTCTTGAGTGCATTTTTTAAGTATCTTTAGTATCGGAAAACTATGGAAATTTTTTTTAACTAAATATTTTAAAATTATTTGGGAAAAATTATTTGAATGTCGTCTTCCTTTCAAATCATCAAACAATTTATATTTACTCGAGACATAGATAATTTTAATGTGTTTTCAAATCAAAATACATTAATAGATATAAAAAAATGTCATAACATTGCTTTTTATGTGTTGCATTGTGTTGAAATGGTGAAAACTTTAGTTTAGTCCACCACATGCAGGAGTCCGCTCCATGCATGACACCATGTCGTAAAGTGAACGCAGGTGTTAAAAAATTGCACGTCCCTTCCTGCGGAAAAGGGAACTTTTCTGTTGCAGAGAGCATCTTAGTGACAATTCTGAAACATCTGAATTTTCTTGATTTTTTTTCCTGGGTCCACTCCAGTGCAGTGCTTAAATAGAAGGCATCATTGGTAAAGGTATACAATACAGGGATGTACCCGGCGCAAATATCATGAACGCTTGCACTCTCTTCACAGCCGAGAAAATCGTTGCTGCAAATAAAAAAAAATGTTTTTGGATAAACAAAGAAACACAAAAAAAAATTTGTTTTCATTTTCTTTGTAAATTTTAAAGAGGTTTCAATCTGGTTTGCAAATACCAACGCACCATTTATATTGTATATTTAGCTCAAAATCCGGCAATAACCATATGTTAGGAATCAAGTCACATAAGAAGAAAGAACAATAAATACTCTTGTAGTGAAATCCCTTGTCTCGTGTTTGCCAGCGTACCCTGTATTTCCAGTTTGGTTGGTTAACAGAGGACACTATATAATATATATATATATATATACGTGTAAACTTTAACCTCTCAAGGAGGAAAACATGGATGTTTTGGCGGCCCATGCCATTGTTAGTGTCAATTGAAGCAAAACAAGGAGGTTTGGGTGGCCTATGCCGTGGTTCGAGTCAAGGAGAAAAACATGGAGATTTTAGAGGCCCATGTCGTGGTTTGGGTAAAGGAGAAAAACCTGGAGGTTTGGGCGGTCATGCAGTGGTTTAAGTCAAGGAGCAAAACATGGAAATTTAGGCGGCTGATGCAGTGGTTTATGTCAAAGAGCAAAACATGGAAGTTTAGGCGGCTGATGCAGTGGTTTAAGTCAAGGAGCAAAACATGGAGATTTTAGCGGCCCATGTCGTGGTTTGAGTAAAGGAGCAAAACATGGAGGTTTGGGCGGTCATGCAGTGGTTTAAGTCAAGGAGCAAAACATGGAAATTTAGGCGGCTGATGCAGTGGTTTAAGTCAAGAAGCAAAACATGGAGATTTTAGCGGCCCATGTCGTGGTTTGAGTAAAGGAGCAAAACATGGAGGTTTGAGCAAAATATTGTTAGGTTGGCCAATGTTCTAGTTATAGAGCAAACCAATCAGGGAGAGTCAAGCAGGAATATCTTACTTGCATATTCATTTAATTCTGGCCTTTGTTTAAACGGTGCCAAAACATTGCGATTTCGGGCCCAAGGCAAACTTAAGAACATTTTGTTCAGCTTTTAGAAATATACTTTCGTTCCATCGATCGAATTACGAATAAAACAAACGTTGTTAATTTAATTAACTAACCACTACTGCACTTCTAACAGTGTATCTCTGAAACCCAGCTAGTTTACAAACCACAGAAATATGCAAACACAAATACAAGAGGTATGAAGCACAGGGTGTCCCATGAAACATGACAGTTGAGAGATATTAGACTGCAGTGATCCAAAGCTATCCCGCAAATATTGTTGAGAATTTTGCCATTTGCGTCATAAAAACTAAAACTGAAAACCAGTGCTTGAACATTCAGTGACATGTTGAGGGCTACACAAAAGTACGAGTGAGTTAGTAAGGTAAACTTAAAGGCCAAGGCGTTGTGACACTTCAAAGTCGACCCAGTCTTGAAAATTTATCCAACTTTTCATAGCAGTGATAATGTGGTGCAAGTAGGTTAATATTATTAGAAGAGATGAAACAAGGCTTTTTTTGAACGGTTTGCATGAAGATATGTTAAGCAGAACTTAATAATTAAGCAGGTTTTTAGGCCTTGTTTTTCACTATATTCCTTCCTCTACCCTTGTTGAAACTGTGAAAGGACTAGCTACAGGCCGGGTGGCCCAACAAATATGACATTTAAGAGAAAATTTTAACATCGTCTTTGATCGTTGTTATCAATCTAATGACAAAGTGTGTATTAAAAAAAGGTTGCACGTGCTTATACAATAATTTTTTGGTTACAACATTTGTATCTTAAAAAAACATCGAATATTAATAAAATTTTGGATTTGTTACATAAATTGAAATCTGAACAAGATTTTGAAAGCAAAAATAGGCAGACCACATTTTGGAATGCCTTCAGGACTAGGGTTTTCTTAATATTATCATTATCATACTTAGAAAGGGTCAAATTGAGACTGTCCCAATATATTTTGAGAGGACAACATTTGATTCTCTATCTTAATGTGTAGTTGGATACCATGTATTATAGGATTATGATGTAGATATCCACCTTATAGTATGAGTAAGATTTAGTGTGAGAACCAACCGTCCACCGTCACCTAATCTCACCTGGAGACAAGAATTATATACAAATTCCAACTAGATGATAAGATTTGTATTCTAATCCAACCTAAAGATATGTTTTTTTATCATAGATTAATAACAACAGAGATTGAACACTAGATGTCGTCCTTTCAAGAATTAGGGGTTTTTTGTTTACAATAACCCTACGTTGTTATTAATCTATGTTTTTTATATTCAAACCCAACCTAAACTAGAGATAAATGTATATTGCAACCAGGGAGTATGGAATAGAAGGGATAATTTACGCGGTTCGCCCTACCATATGTTTATACATGCTTTGCAGACGATACTTCATTTGAATAAGAAATATTTGTCTGATGTACAATTTCCGCGTATACAATAACCTATTCTGAATATTTCTTATACAAATGGAGTACCGTCTGCAAAGCATGCATAATCACATGGTAGGGCGAACCGCGTCAGTTATATTCCTTTCTCCCTGATTGAAACCCAACCTATTAATGACATATGAAAATATTAAAAGCCAACAAAATATTAATTAATTATACAAAATATTAATTAATTATATTAGATTAGATCCAAACAATTTAATCATTTATAAATAATCTAATTGAATATACCTGTATATTTCCTTTAGGCTTGGATTCGTCAATTTCTATCGGTTTAACCATGTTTCTAACAGGCTGCACAGATTCAACTCTTGATTACAGAAATCAGAAAATTCATAGATTTTTTCATTTGTTCGATATTAACCTTTGTACTGGAGAGGGAGCTCCTAGAATATTTCCTGCGCCATGAAATGGTTTCTTTGCTTCCTGTTCCAACCTATCCTGCTCCTCAGCATCCTCATTCTCCCTGGACACTTGTACAGTTGCAAAGATTTACAGTTGTACAGTTGCAAAGATTTACCATACATAACAAACCTACATACATTGCCCACACACTTTTCAGCATAGAAATCAAAGAAGCTGTACTAAAAAAGCCATGTGTCTATTATTCATAAAAATAACCCCCTCAACATAAATTCCCTGATTTTAAACCAGCTTACATCGGAGCAAAATTTGATGATAGGATTTTCATCACTTAATTTCAGTATTTTGTACTTTTGGCAAATAAAAACATTTATGGAAACCACTTCGCAAAAAAAGAAAAGAAATTAAAGTTTACTCGTATGAGGGAAACTCATTTTTAACGCTTCCAAAAAATCGTTTCAAAGTACTTCAATTAAAATAGATATTCACATAGATAAAGATAGATTGCGCATAAGACGACATTTTTCATCTTGAAAGATATAAATGTACAGAGATGTTTTAAAGATATTTCTATTATATAGATTAACTATAGGTAGGTTGTGAACATTGGCTGTTCTTATGTTATTGAGTACTTGTGGTGTACATGAGTTCTGTAGAGAGAAATTTAAGTTAGTTTATTCCTTCTCATGTCCTTCTTCAGTTCTCGTCAATATGATATATTGCTCAGTGAAATATTGTTGTTCAAATAGTTCCATTCCCGGAATTATTTTACACTCTATTATGAAATCCATTAAAACACCAAACCACCACGCTTATCATTGTAGTACACTTTGACCCCTAGTTCGCGGACTGTACAATTCTTGGTGATTTTGCGTACATAAGCTATCTATATTTATTTATTTATCTATGAGATTTACAGTTGTACAGTTGTTCAGTTTTAAAGATGTACAGTTGTACAGTTTTACAGTTGTACAGTTGTACAGTTTTACAGTTGTACAGTTGTACAGTTGTACATTTGCACATTTGCACATTTGTACAGCTGTACAGTTATACAGTAGTATATTCGAACAGTTGTACAGTTTCACAGTTGTACAGTTGTACAGTTGTATAGTTGTACAGATTTAAAGGTGTACAGTTTTACAGTTTACAGATGAACAGTTGTACACTTGTACAGTTCTACAGTTGTATAGTTGTACAGTTGTACAGTTGTACAGTTGTACTGTTGTACAGTTGTACAGTTGTACAGTTGTACAGTTTTGCAGTTGTACAGTTGTACAGTTGTACAGTTGTACAGTTGTACAGTTGTACAGTTGTACAGTTGTATAGTTTTACAGTTGTACAGTTGTACAGTTGAACAGTTGTACAGTTGTACAGTTGTACAGTTGTACAGTTGTACAGTTGTACAGTTGTACAGTTTTACAGTTTTACAGTTTTACAGTTGTACAGTTGTACAGTTAGTTGTACAGTTGTACAGTTGTACAGTTGTAAAATTGTACAGTTGTACAAGCACTAATTTAATAAATAAATAAGGTACACTGTACAGTGTACATATTACAAAAGAGAGTGCAGGAAAGTGAGATCGTATTGCATGGGACCTATAAAACTTTGGAATGACGACTGTTAGACTCAAGTTATGGTTTTAAATAATCTAATGAACATGAATCTCAACGTACGAGTGCAAATTGCACAGACTTAGCTTATTTAATAAGTTGAGCATAAAGCTATAATTAACTATTTGCTGTGAATAACAATATAGAATACACATTAGATTTATTTTATGATGTCATATATTCCACAGTTTTATGCAAACTTTTCAGGATTTAAAAAAAATAATCAAACTTCTCATAGTAAAAGGTAATCTAGTTATCTGCAGTTTAATAAAGTGAAACCCACCAAGCACCATAACTTACCTAAGCATAGCAAGAAGATATTTCTTCTGTCTCTCCATCTTAAGACACTCCATTTCCAGGCACTGTCTCTCCAGCTTCCTCTGCTCAACCAGCTCCTTCGTTCTTTTCTCCATCAACTACAATATCAAGTGCTATAATACCTCTCTATCAACTAGAATATCAAGAGGTATAATACCTCTCTATCAACTAGAATATCAAGAGGTATAATACCTCTCTATTAACTAGAATATCAAGAGGTAAAATAACAACTCTCTATTAACTATAATTTCAAGAAGTTTTGTCGATGATTACGTCGTAGAAATCGGCTAGTGGATTTTTACAGTACAGTTAGACAGGCAAGAAAATTTCTAATCTATATAAATAATAAAACAAGACATTTGAATATATGTTGCGTATAGCCGGCCAAACGGCTGGACCGATTGGGCTGAAATTTTTTGTGGACACTCACGGGTGGCCGGAGGGTGTTATAGGCTAGAAAAATTCGAATTTTTTATTTCAAATTTTTTTTTCAATTTTTTTTCCACGGGCAACGCCGGGCCCCTCAGCTAGTCTTCTATAAAATAAAGCTTTTAGCATGTGTTAGTTAATTCTACGGGATAGTTAAATATAAAAACACATCATTGTTCCTAAGATTATGGTTTTGAAAGGCTGCTGTTATGTTTATATGGTCGATGGTAGGATATTTTATTCATTCGATTCTTTAAAATATACGTTTACAATACGTTAACACAATTCAGGGGATATTAGTTCCAAAACTAACAATTGGCACATTTCTAACACCAGTGTTAGAAATGTGCCAAATCTGCAAAGATATCTTTTTTAAGAGTATATATCTTTAAATTCAATTTAGACTAATAATAAGGTGTGAGAATTAGTTTTTGATGATTCTTGATTTCATTTTCGAACATATCCCTATTTTGAAACAATTACCGGATTTCATTTTCATGTCGCGTTTTCGGAACATATCCAGGTTTTGAGATAATTACCGGAATTCATATCAATGTCAAATTTTAAGCATTTACGTAACAAAACAAGATTTTTTGTTAAGGTAAAATATAAACAAAATAGAAAATAAAAACAAACAAATCTTTTATACTTTAAAATCATTACAGCATTGAGAAATCAAAATATTAATATCAAATAAATAAATAAATAAATTTAACTAGAAATGCGGGAAACTGCAGTTTGTTTAAAATGCTTGAAAATAAATCATCGATATTCTCTAATTTAACCGATAAAATGTGGAAACTTAGATTCTAGAAGTAATTCAGACGTTAATTTAGTCTTCATAAGATAATTTTTGTTTTTAGTGATTTATTTTGTAAGTTATGAAAATGAGTTTTGTTTTGAATTGCAGATTATACTTAAAAACGGGAAAGTGGGTTTTGTCTCGAAAACGCGACAATGTTTCAAATATAAAAAGATCTCCTATTATAATGTTGATTTAAAAAAAGTTAGAAATTGGGAATTGTTATCCTCGTCATGTTAAATAAAATGTTGGTTACAGTTTTTATTATCAACTTTTACTCCGGATGGATATGGGCCGGGATCTCCAAAACCCAGTCTTTCAATTTGTGCCCATTTCTAACACTCAGTGTTAGAAATGGGCGAAATGTTAGTTTTGGAACTAATGTCCCCTGGAATTGTGCCCTTTAGCTTACTTATATACAACTAATACAATTTTAATTATTCTTTAAATTTGTATTTGCATTAGAACTTATTTTTATTCTTGTATTATGTTCTGCTTCTCCTTGACTCTAGTAACTATTTTATTTTATCATTATTTTAATATTTCAGTGTTTATCATATAATATACATCACTTAACTATAAGTGGTAAATTTTGCGTACAGATTTTTTATTCCTCTCGTGCTGCTGATGCTACATATATTCCTCTCTTGCTGCTGATGCAACATATATTCCTCTCTTGCTGCTGCTGCTACATATATTCCTCTCTTGCTGCTGATGCTACATATATTCCTCTCTTGCTGCTGCTGCTACATATATTCCTCTCGTGCTGCTGATGCTACATTTATTCCTCTCTTGCTGCTGCTGCTACATATATTCCTCTCGTGCTGCTGATGCTACATATATTCCTCTCTTGCTGCTGCTGCTACATATTCCTCTCGTGCTGCTGATGCTACATATTCCTCTCGTGCTGCTGATGCTACATATATTCCTCTCGTGCTGCTGATGCTACATATATTCCTCTTTTGCTGCTGCTGCTACATATATTCCTCTCGTGCTGCTGCTGCATATAACTCGGAAGAAAAAAACCGACGTGAGGCGTTATATTGGAGCAAAATCATACTGACAACTTCTCTATTAACTTTTCATGTTATTTTACTAGTTTGGGTACCCAGCTTTGACTGTGAATAAAACTTTTGCTATAAAAGTCAACTCATGCAATTTATAATGCTTGTGCCAAGCTAAGAACAAACACAAAGAAAAAACGACAAACAAAGATGTTTACTTTAATTATACATGTAGATAACAAATATAAGGCCCAATGTTTAAAAAAAAGATGTAGCGTAGAAAGTACTTCTCTAAAACATTATTAAATTATAATCCGTCCAAAGGAAATTAAATCCTAAAATCCTACGAAAAATAAAACCACGAATATGATCGATGATTTAGCTTGATTAGACAGACACGATGGATTTTATCACAACATTTTTTAATCGTTTCAGGACTCATAAACATCTTTAAGCTGTAAAATAGACTTAGTTGTATTCTAATTTGCATAAACCATATATTATGAGTATTTGAAACAATCCCTTTAGGCGATCTTTATAAATTAAAACTTTGGGATTTGACAATTGAAGGATCATTGGTAGGATCGTTTATCTGAGTTCTTTTTTTTAGGGTTAAAGGAATTGAGTCTTTGCCACAAACTTAAATTTTCTTATCGTTCTATCTTTGCAACCCAATGCCGTAGACCTTAGATATTTAAATCTATGAATTCTATTGGATCAAATAATATAAGTTTGAAATATCAAAGGTTTACACTACCAGGTTGCAAAGATAAAGGAATTAGCAAACTTGAGTTTGTGGCAAGAACTCTATTTTTTTTAGGTTTAAGATTACTTGCTGGATTTAATAACTTGCAATTAAATTCTTCCGTCAATTCATTTTTGCAATACGCATTCATCCTCTCTTCTTCCGTTCATTCAGTTTAAATCTAGTTTTTGCAACGATCTAATTTGCAGATGTATATTTGAGCAAACTTTAGGAAAAATCCACCCAGTAATTTGCAAATTTAAATTTGTATTAAACCGGTTCACGAGTCGTACTTTAGGCATACAAAGCAATTTTTTCTCGGATCAGATAACAGCGATTAAATTAGAATAATGTACTACTGCATCTCCCTTAATCTTTTTCATGCATTTTTCCTACTCCGCAGAGTTCAGAAAAAAGGTTTTACCGTTAAAAAATATGTGAAAAAAGTAAAATCTTTCTTTTATTTTGAAATTTTGAAATCTAAACTCTGTCACCTTTACAGGGAAGGGGAATAAACCTCCGTAGCCCCCCCCCCCCCAATATTTGCCCCGAGTCAGCAAATATTATCTTTTTTCTTCTTTGTCATCCTTTCGTTTCTTTATGTTTCAATAGTTATGTTGTTAACCTTTTAAATCCTTATTTCAAAATAGAATTTGATCGTTTATCCTTAAATTTTGTAAATATATTATTCAATTGAAATTTTGGGTTTCTTAAAAAATGCCATTTTTAAACCCACGCAAATATCGAAGAAGAGGGGGATAAATTGTTAACCAAAGTTTGATAAGTTTAGCTTACCTCTAATTTTTTAACTTGTTCCATCAAAAACTCAGTTTCCTCATCACCATTTCCCGCCATCTTAGTTTCTATCTATCGCATACAAAATACGCAAATATAATATACGCAATTGAAAATAGAAGATATATTTCCAAATCACATTTCAAAGGAATTGAACACTAGCTGCAAACTCTAATTTTTATATAAACCGTATAATCTTTGCAACCTTATGTGGTAGACCTTTGAATTCTGATCAACTAGTGAAAGTTTACACCAACATGCTGCAAATTAATAGATATAAGAAAAATTGAGTTTGTGGACAGTAACCAGTTACTTCCTTTAAAAAGTATTATAAACATAAAGGAATTGAGTCTTTGCAACAAAATAAAATTTTCTAATTCCTATATCCTTGCAATCTCATGGTAAAAACCTTTCATATTTCAAACTTAGATTTTGTGATCATACATAATTCATAGTTTAAAATATCTAAGGTCCGCGACATTAAGTTGTAAAGATATAGGGATTACAAAATCAGAGTTTGTGGCAAAGACTCAATTCCTTTGTCTACCACCGGGAGACGAATTCATAGGCTGGTACAAATACGACATTTATGCACTATCAAAGGCAGTCAAGTGTTTTAATTAAGATTTTTAGTAAATCTGGTATAATCCAAATATTTCAAGAAAATCATAGAATAACAAAAAAGTTTTAATAAGAAGACAATTTATACAGTTTGAACTAATTCAAACTAGTTTTTAACTTCAAATCTCAAATATTGTCACTCCAGGTTTTTAAATCTCGGTAATTTTGCTGAAATCAAATCTAGTTGATCTAGGATGATATTAGGAGAGTCGAGACTAAGAGAAAATCAGCTGAAACTTGGCAACTTGTCAAATATATTATATTTATATTTCAAAAAAAAGTAACTATTTGAAGAGAAATTTCCCATGCAATGTAATGTAAATGTTGTTAAAATCTCGCTGCATGATTTAATAGTTCGGTCCGAGGCCCAGTTTACTTACACTTTCGATCACAATTTGACCAACTAAAGGGACTGTAAGCGTAATTTAAATCGACACTACGTGCAAAGATTCAAAACGTTACCGTTGAGCCTTGAAACCTTGATCTAATCAATAATGCGGTAAATATTGTAGTTTTTCTAGGTTTAAAAGAGAAACTGCACAATCGAAATCATTAGTTTTGTTAGTTATAAACAATGATGGAACCGTTGTAAATCGGGGATTGACATCTTCGCAATAAGGGTCACATGAAATTATGCTTACAGTCCCTTTAAACATACATTGTTCGCTTTTTATTCTTAAAAAAGTACAAACAGAAAACTCTTTAAGTTCAAAGATTGTAGAACTGTCGAGGTCAAAACGCGAATAAATCCAAGAAACCAAACGCATCATAGCTCTCGATCGTTAATCCAGGGGGAAATGGGTTATGTCGTAATAAGTACATAATAGATTATAATCTGGTCTTTCATTCTCTATTGAGCAATTTAATATTCACATTGCACAACTCTGCAGGAAAATCTATTAGCTGTTTTCCAAAGCTCCGTTAAACTTTAAACTATAATTGAGTTTAAGTCTTGATATACAGGGCTACAGCAAAGTACACACGCGCTGATAAGTGGAAAACCGAGGATTTCAAAGTTAGCCCGGTCTCAGTAATTGGAGCATAGCAAAACAAATGTATCTATATATATAGATGTAATCTCTATTGGTGTTTTTGTATGTTCGATCATATCTCATGAACCCCTGGACCGATTTGCCTCAAAATTTGATTGGAGAATTCGTGAGAACCACGGAAATATTCTTAGCTTGGTTTTGAGATTCTAATGTAGTTGGGTCGGTTTTATAGGGAAAAATAACTAAAATCGTAATTTACGACCAAGCGCGGGTAAACGACGGGAGTAACTATCAGTACCCTCGTCAATGATAGTTTCTTAAGCTATATATTGTATAAGTTCATCAAGAAAGATAATTTGATATCATTTAAAGTAAAAAAGAAAAGATGATATTTTTAGAACACAAGCATGAAACCTCCATGCATCTCTCCCTCTCTAGATGTCTCCCTCCTCCCCCTCCCTAGCTATGACTAATCCTGTATTGTGAACTGGTGCATGTAAGCCGAAAATAAAAGAACCTTAAAATATGAAGTTGCTTAACAACTAATCTGTTCAAGAACATATTTAATTTGACATTTTGAAATCGTACTTTGTTGCATTTAACCGGGTATGCATGCTCATAAACGTTGATTGAACGTATACTCAGAAAAACTTTATTTCTAGAGAAGAGAACCCAACCCATCCCCTCATTCTACCCCTTCCAAGCCAACCCCAGCCTGCTCTCTCCAACCTATAGGCCTGTCTGCCCCACCCAACCAACCCTGCTTGCTTCTCATGCATTCATTCATGATTTTGTTTAAGTCTACTCTACTCCAACCCGCAGTTGTATAACGGAGCAATATCTGGCAGCCAGACTGACGCTCNTGGCACATAGCAGAACTATTTAGTCTAGCATGCATATAAATATACAAATAAAGATGATAGGGACGAGGCACATAGCAGAACTATTTAGCCTAGCATACATATAAATATACAAATAAAGATGATAGGGACGAGGCACATAGCAGAATTTTTTAGTCTAGCATACATATAAATATACAAATAAAGATGATAGGGACGAGGCACTTAGTAGAACTATTTAGCCTAACATACATATAAATATACAAATAAAAATGATAGGTAGATTTTCAAAGAAAAAAATTTGAGTTTAGTTTTACGAAACATTTCTAACAGTGTCAATAAAGTAAAAATTAATAATGAAGGTTTTCACAAATGTTAAAATTAATTTTTGAAGGTTAGAGCCTGGGTTTCCCCTGAGTAAACCTAGCGTAAAAAGATCCATCGCTACGGCCTGGGATCCCACTATACTCGGTCACTATTCAAGGTTACACACTGGTTCTGCTACACTAGGCTCAGGGGGTCTAGGGTTTAGAAATACAAATTTTTCAAATATTTTTCTATAAAAACTTTTTTCATCGCTATCAATATATTTTCGCTGCAGTTGTAGTGCCCTTACTACTATAATTTCTAATTCGGTTCAAACATTTTGTTTTATATTAAACTCAGTGTTGATGAAAATTACTTTCCAAAAACAACACTGTATTTTATACAAATGGTACAAATTTCCAAAGGAATTGAGTCTTTTAAACAAACTTTGATGTTCTAATCCTTATATTTTTTCATCCCAAAGTTGCAGACCTTTAATATTTCAAATTATGAATTATATTAGATTAAATAATCCAAGTTTGAAATATTAAAAGTTTACACCATCCGGTTGTAGAGATATAGGGATTAGAAAATATGAGTTTGTTGCAAAAACTCAGTTCCTTTGTGCATAGGATAAATTTTTGAAAAATTAATCTACAAATGCCTTCCCCTGTCTCTACTACGAGGCGCCGCGGCGCTAGTCCCCGATCTACGAGTAAAATACAGATTACAAAATACAGACAGTTTGAAAAAACACGTGTGAGCAGTTTGATTGAAACCAGCGTACCAGTCTCCGCCAGAACAGTTGGTCCGGTGCGGTATCGCTATTTTAGAGAAAAGTTTTACAGATTTTCTTCTCAGAAAACGAGAGAAGGATTCGGAAAGTTTCTCTAAGCTAAGAAACTAAAAGGCTCAACAAATATCTTCTTGGTTAGTGAAAAGGTAAAAGATTAGGATTTAGAACTTAGCAAATTTTGATTTTTGCATGTGTTGGTATTGCAGCAGTTGATATTGCATGAATAATAATAATATTCATATTTTAGGATCCTAAATATTTTAAAAGTTTTAAACAAATTCTATTTGATAATACTCTTTTTAGAGCCAAGTCCAGCGCTTTAAGTTTTTTCAAAATTCCAAATTTTTCCATTACATATTTACATATTTTTTTATATATATATATTACATATATTTTTTTTGCGACTTTTACCCACATTCTTAAAAGCCAATGAAATGAACATAATAGATGTTTTTATCTTATTTGCATCAAAATTTTTTCAGGTTCTTTAGACATGATTGCATATCTACATTTATAATTTCAGCATGTCAATTTTTGGTGTTGTTAAAATTCGTTTCCATAAAGAAACAAATGTTTATTTCCATCTTTTATCCTTTTATCTGTGAATTGTTGAAAATCTGACAGAACAATTAATAATAAAGTTAGGATTGTGTCAAACATATGTTTTGTAAACCAGGAGTTTTTTTTACAGTTTTTTTATTGTTCAATTAGGAAGTGTTGATGGCGTATCTATATAATTATAGGGATTTACATCGTTCTGAGGTTTGAACATGTTTTTTAATTTTCAAAATAAGAAGAAAAATCTAGATATAGTTGTACGATGATTTTAAAAAGCTTTATTTTAAAATAATAGTAATGATAATGATAATAATATTAATAATAATAATAATAATAATAATAATAATAATAATAATAATAACAATTATCTTATTCTTAATTATACAACAAGTGCTAAAACAAAATACAACATTTTTGGATTAAAAAATTGTTAGAATCAAAGTTAAGATATTGGAATAAAAATTACCGCAAGTTTGGATGTACTGTACAAATTATTTGGTTCTAAAGAACAAAGTACAAATTATTCGATTCCAAAGTACAAATATTTGATGTAAATTAAAGGTATCAAAACAAGCTTCTTCAACCTGTCATCATCTTTTCAAATATTTAAATAAAAACTTGAACATTTTAATTTCATGTATTTATCGTCTCCAAACTTAGATACATAGAAACAAATTTGAAAATTAAATTCACTATAGCGGGTGAACCACTTATTGTGGAAAGCATCTAAACAATCATGTTTCTTTCAAAAATGTTGATTTGACATCTTTCAACTCAGAACTTCGGCTTTGCTTAAAAAATTATTTTAAATTAAAAAATGAAAGAAAATAAATTTTTGTTTTAATTACGGTGTTTAACCAATAGAAATCAAGGGAATGGATTAGTTGTGTTAAACTGTTAAAATCTAACAGACCAGGTACACGTGGTCTGCTGCGCTCCTCTTTTTATCTTTAAACTGTCAGAAACCGCGGCAACACACTGACGTCATATTTCATTCATGCTTTCATAGGTTCATAATTTCGTCTTCTAGAGTTCATAGTTTCATAGTTTCATCTTCTAGAGTTCATAGTTTCATAGTTTCATATTCTAGAGGTCATAGTTTCATCTTCTCGAGTTAATAGTTTCACAGTTTCATTTTTTAGGGTTCATAGTTTCATCTTCTAGTGCTCATAGTTTCATCTTCTAGAGTTAATAGTTTCACAGTTTCATTTTCCAGAATTCATAGTTTCATCTTCTAGGGTTCATAGTTTCATCTTCTAGGGTTAATAGTTTCACAGTCTCATTTTCTAGAGTTCATAGTTTCATCTTCTAGAGTTAATAGTTTCACAGTTTCATTTTCTAGAGTTCATAGTTTCATCTTCTAGGGTTCATAGTTTTTTAGTTTAATTTGGTAAATTAAACATATTATCTAAATAATAAAAGAAGGAACCGTGTTTCTGTTATAATATTATTTAATGAAATATTTTTAAAGAAGATCATCTGTTATTGGTGACAGGAGTGGAAATATTATTTCATCTAAAAGAGAACATTACAATTATATTAAACATATTTATTTTAAAAAGAATATATCTTATGGTTTTGTTTAAAGTACAGACGTATTCTGCCCCTAGCTAAATACTCAACACGACCAACAAATTAAAGGTTACTTTGTTCAGACTTAAGAACCGTATCTTATCAAGGGTTCTCAATCCACCCTAGGCAAACAGTTCCTCAAATCCTCTAATCTTCAAATCCAGACTCAAATCAAAAAACCTCTTTTTCAAATCAAGCTTTTAACCTTTCCCAGGCCATCAAAGGATAAAAACTGTATCTTGGGTTTGATCTAAAAAATCTTGATTGATTATTTAATAGTTCTTTGCTATTACCTAAGTTCCGAAATATGTCACTTTAATTTGATGATTTTAGTGACATAGGCCTTAGGATAGTTATTTTTGTGTTGAATAAAGATCTGTTCAATTTGGATCACAAATTAATTTCTCCAGATTCGAAAGGCAGATTTTTAAATTTGATGTAATAATATTTTTTGTTTCTTCCAAATCCTTCTGATATAAATCTGTAAATGTAGAATTTTTCTCCAGGGCTGTCATCATAGGATAAGAATTAAATATTTTGTTATCTATAAAATACATTGAAATAGGATAATCTTTAAGAGACAGTTTTTGAATTTTCTGAACTGAAAAAAACCTTGATTTTGACAAGAATTAGCACTTTCTTGCACCGTACAGATATCTAACCTCACACTTTCTTGCACCGTACAGATCTCTACCCTCACACTTTCTCGTACCGTACAGATCTCTAACCTCACACTTTCTTGCACCGTACAGATCTCTAACCTCACACTTTCTTGCACCGTACAGATCTCTAACCTCACACTTTCTTGCACCGTACAGATCTCTGAACTCACACTTTCTTGCACCGTACAGTTCTCTAACCTCATACTTTCTTGCACCGTACAGATCTCTAACCTCGCACTTTCTTGCGCCGTACAGATCTCTACCCTCACACTTTCTTGCACCGTACAGATCTCTGAACTCACACTTTCTTGCACCGTACAGTTCTCTAACCTCATACTTTCTTGCACCGTACAGATCTCTAACCTCGCACTTTCTTGCGCCGTACAGATCTCTACCCTCACACTTTCTTGCACCGTACAGATCTCTACCCTCGCACTTTCTTGCACCGTACAGATCTCTACCCTCACACTTTTTGTTAGGCTTGTGATTTAAATTTTAAAATATTGAATTATTAACAATAACGACAAAACATTATTTTTAGTTAAACTTTCTTTTAAAATTAATTTTTTATAGGTTTCCAATCTTGATAAATTAAACTTAATAAATTAAATAATTTTTATCCAAGAAACTTTGTGATTAAATAATCATCTGTCATTTTCCAATAGTTTTCAAACAAGATAAGTTTTTTTATAAGTTTTAATTTGCATTTGTTTACAATATATTTCAAAAAAAATTTTACCCAAAATATTTGCAAAATTATTAGGAATGTTTCGTAAAAAACGATCATCTCAGTTTTTTTCAGCTCCTCCGGCAGGTGTCCTGGCCGGGATTTTATGCTAAATGCCAAATATAAAATCTTGGTTTTGTACTTTGCATGCTTGGTTCAGCTTGAGGATATAAAGATATGTTTTGATTTTAATAAAATATATTCTGAAAGGTATTGAGTTTTTGGCGCAAACTCTGATTTTCTAATCAACATATTTTTGCAACTTGATGTTGTAGACCTTTGATATTTCAAAATATAAATTCTGTTGATCAAATAGTCAATGGTTTACACTATCAAATAGTTAATGGTTTACACTATCAAATAGTTAATGGTTTACACTATCAAATAGTCAATGGTTTACACTATCAAATGTTGCAAAGAAATAAGAATTAGAAAATAAGAGTTTGTGGCAAAAATGGATTCCTTTTATTTGAGCCAAATAAAAAGAGCAACAAAACTAACATTTTGCAAAAACAAAAAACATTTATGTTTGCATCTCTATGCATGCAGAAATATAGAAAACCTCATCATTGGCATTTTCCTATTGCAGTCAGAATACAAAAATATGCAAAGAATTGAGTCCTTGCCACAAACTCAAATTATTTAATCTTTATGTCTTTGCAGCTTGGTTGGTGTAACTGTACACCTTGATGGTGTACACCTTTAATATTTCAAACTTAAATTATTAAATTTAACAGAATTCATAATTTGAAATATCTAGGGCCTTGGGTTGCAAAGATATAGAGGTAAGATATTCAGGGTTTGTAGCAAAAACTCAATTCCTCACCCCAAAATGGGAAAAAAATTTGTAAACTGTCCCGAAAATCTTGATATTGCGATGATAAGATTTTTGAATTTTCATATTGGAAATGTTTCAAAATTGCAAGTTGTCAATATATATTCTAATTCATACTACCACTGGTAGCATGTAGCTCATAAACGTATACAGGGGTGGGGGGGTAGTGATTGATAACGAGTTTTATGGTTCACCCTGTAAATTGTACAAAAGCAATATTTAACTGACAAGGAACCGGTTTTTAAAAGATCTATATGCCGGGGATAGGTTGTATATAATAGGCCTGGTTTTAAGCCGAAACCCGCGAAAAGACCCACGTGGGGACCAAAGCCATTAAACTTTGCTTGGGGGCAGGTTTTATTGTCAGCTGTACCAACGCCATTCAGCCAAACCCATGTTTTGCAACCTTTTTATAACTCTAAATTCGAACAAGTATAAAGTGCACTGGTTAAAAGCTCATTTTTCATTCATTTTTCATCTAAAATATTATCTTCAGTTAATTTAAATGTTCCTGTCAATTACAGGGTGTCCCACATCATATTAGACCGAGAACGGGTCTAAATTACGATTTTCGGGACTAATCAGAAAATTTAATTAGAATTTATCATTTTGAAAAATAATATAAGGCTTATATAAGAATTTTCTTGCGGAAAATGATAAGTTTTTCGAGTATTAAAGATTTATTTTGTCGTTAAAGATTGAAGATAATCTAATATGATATGGGACGCTCTGTATATTCTGAATATCAAATACCAAGATCTTTATTCTTGTTTCATAGTCTAGGCCCTGTCATAAATAGATAAAGCAAAATTATCCGGTTTCCTGGAGCAAAAACATGTCTGAACATTTGCAACCTTTGTTCTTGGGATTCTTACAAGCTCTGTCATCTGTTCAAAGATAGATTGAGACGAAGGAAAAGATTAATAAATGACATGGTAGTTCAAATAAACAGTATCTACAGGTCCGAGATATATATACGATAACATTTCAAATAATTAGAAACAAAGAAAGTGTTCACTAACTAAGAGTATCTCAACAACCTTATTGACAGTAACATTTATAAGAATGTAGCCTTTTTTATTGAATATAAATTTTTTTTTTACAAATTCATTTCAGGGAAAAAGGTCAGACCACATTTAAGCAACTCCAACTTGTATTAATGTTAGAAATTGTCTTGCGAACAAAAATTATTTTTTAAATACTATAATGAATATCCATAGATAAATAAATAAACATAGATAGCTTATTATATTATATTATAAAGATTTATTCACACACAAAGATATAAATACATATATAAATGGTGTAGTTTAAATTTGTTTAAATAAATTTTTTTTTGAAAATACAGGTTTCCAAAAGAAAAGAGAAAAAATATGCAAAATTATGCACAAATAGAAAACATTGATTTTTATTAACTACATAACATATTTATCATGAATGCATAAAATGTTTACACCACAAGTACTCAATGACATAAGAACAGCCAATGTTCACAACCGACCTAGTTAATCTTTATAATAGGAATATCTTTAAAACATCTCTGTACATCTATCTTTCAAGATGAAAAATGTCGTCTTATGCGCAATCTATCTTTATCTATGTGAATATCTATTTTAATTGAAGTACTTTGAAACGATTTTTTGGAAGCGTTAAAAATGAGTTTCCCTCATACGAGTAAGCTTTAATTTCTTTTCTTTTTTGCGAAGTGGTTTCACAAAAATGTTTTTATTTGCCAAAAGTACAAAATACTGAAATTAAGTGATGAAAATCCTATCATCAAATTTCGCTCCGGTGTAAGCTGGTTTAAAATCAGGGAATTTATTTTTATGAATAAGAGACACATGACTTTTTAGTACAGCTTCTTTGATTTCTATGCTGAAAAGTGTGTGGGCAATGTATGTAGGTTCGTTATTAAAACATTTTCTAAAATGTTATTTTACTACTTAAAAACATTTGAAAGAAAAATGCTTGTATTTTTAGTATAGTTAACAGAACGTATATTTTTTATCATTAAATATATCAACATTTTGTAAGTTTATGTCGTTTCTTTCTAAACGCGTGCCTTGAACAAATCCAAATTGAAAGAAAAAAAATCAATTTCACTGTTTATTTGTAAAACCACTGAATTTTTTACTAACCAATTTTAAAACGGTCGTATAATGTCTCAATATACAATAGAGATTGAAGACGACCAGAGTTTGATATTCTTGCTTTTATACCCTCATTTAGTCTGATTTTCTTTGCAAACATTTGTCAGCAACCTTACTCCGTGTTCTGCCGTATTTTACTGTTTTATTAGAGCAAGAGTAAGCATGTATGGTAAAGTCGTCCTTTCTGTGTGGGTATCTTGTGTTTATTAAAGCATCATCATGTCTGTAAAGAAACGACGACTTTCAGACAAATCATAGTTGGAAGTCGACATTTCGTAATATAAAGACGATAGTTCAAAATACATTCCAATTCTAACATGAGAAAGAAGTTTTGATTTTAAAAAATCATAATTTTTAACAAGAATAACTCGCAAAAAAAATAATATTATGCAGACATAATTAGATTATTTGATAATTTGAATTCCCTTTAAATTAAATACACATTAAATCTAAGTTTGAATTTGTTAAACTTTTGTCATTGATTTTGTGCACAAAGTGTATTTTAGAAAAGTTCTTTTCAACATTTATATTTTCAATGTTGAGCTAACATTTTTACCAAGAAACGCTCAGTTTTCTTGCCATTGTGGATTTTTCGATTATTCAATAATGTAAAAATACGTAAAATAAAATCCTATAAACTTTGAAAAAGTATTTGGTTTGAAATTTACAAAAATAAAAGTATTTTTAGGTTTTCATCAAACTTTTGAACTCTAAAAAAATTAAGTAAAGAAAAACGGAAAAAATACGTAAAAATACGGAAAACAGAAAAACTTGGAAAAACTTCTTGGGTTGAAATTTACGAAAGTATACGTATTTTTAGTTTGCATCAAACTTTAAAACTCTAAAAAATACAACTTTTTAAGTAATGAAAAAAACCGAAAAAAATGCGTAAAATTACGTAAAATAGAAAAATTACTTGGTAAAAAGTATACGCAATTATTCGTAAAAATACGTTTCTGAAAAACCTAAGCATAAAAAAACCGCTTGGTTTGATAAATACGTAAAAATACGTAAAAAGTTCTTTACCAAAAAGTTGAGCATACGAATTTTTACGTAAATATACCAAATAATACGTAAACCTATATAGATACTTTAGTATTTTTAGGTTTTCGGGTTAGGAAAATAAATTATTTCATTGTAAATTGTTTCATTACATGCGTGCTTAATTAAATATTATTAGTATGTTGTTGATAAACTTTGGAAAATGCCAAGTTTGAAATTTTAAAGAAAGTAATTGAGTCTTTGCCACAAACTCAAATTTTCGAATTGCCCTAATGCAACTTGATAGTAGCGTGTAGACCTTTGATATTTCCCCTTTGATTAAGAAATCGGAGTTTGTGGCAAAGACTCAATTTCTTTTCGTTATTTAAATAGATATTTTATCAAGCTGTCTGAGGTCTAAGAACTATAAAACGTCGCAATAAAATAAAATCAAACAAAAGAATCAAATTCTGTATTAATCGGATTTAAAATCAAGGTTATCTTGGGCAAAGAATGACGCGTAAATCTCGAAATAAATTCCTAAATTGTTACAATTTCTACGTCAAGTAAACAAAATTGAAGGAGAGCATGTCTTGTGAATTCTTTTTGTGCTGATGGTTTAAGTTTTATAAACTGTTAAGTGAGTGTATCCGTCTCCTGTTGGGAATCCCCCCCCCCCCCTCCTCCACATTTCCCTGCCCGGATATAGCGAGAGTGGTGTACTCCTCGTATACCCTGAGCACTGACGCAGTTCTGCCTGGGATCTCCTGGTACTGAGGACTCAGTGGTACGGAGACACATACTTTCACTAACAAGTTAATTCTCAAATCTAATCCCAGTCCTCCTTGGAGTTATTATTCGGTATGAGCCAGATTAATGATTGGTGAAGGTTGGGTTGGGGGAGAGGATCCTGCTCCGGGTAGCCTAACCTACACACAGGTTCGGATAATGATTAGTGCAAGTCCGAACTACTTTCACCGCCTGGTCTTGTAATACATTCACTTTTACTTTCAATTCAAACAGTTTTCCACAGATATTATTACATAACTTACAATGCATGAACCTTCAAATCCAAGCATGAACTAATATTTTAAATAACTATTGATGAGTTCATGGTTCTTTCGGGAAATCATTTCGGGATTTATCCATATATGCTCATCTAAAATTCATTGAAAATAAATAAACCTTAGATAATTTTGTTTGTGATAAGTGAAATATAAGGAGTAAAGATTGAGGAAGTAACGAGGTTTGAATTGTGTCTGGAAAACAAGGTTTATGTTGTATATAAAGAGAGGAGCAGGGTTCAGGTTGTATCTAAAGTAATGAGTTAGGTTTAGGGTGTACTTTACTAAGGAGTTAGGTTTAGGGTATTCTTTACAAATGAGCATGGTATAATTTGTACTTTACAAAGGAGCAGGGTTTAATTTGTACTTTACTATGGAGCTGGGTTCACGTTGTACTTTACCAATGATCAGGGTTCAAGTTGCATCTTCAATATTGAGCAGGGTTCTGGTTGTATCTTTAGTATGGAGCAAGGTTCAGGTTGTATCTTTAGTAAGGAGCAGGGTTCAGATTGTATCATAAGAAAGGAGCAGGGTTCAGGTTGTATCTTCAGTAAGGAGCAGGGTTCAGCTTGTATCTTTAGTAAGGAGCAGGGTTCAGCTTGTATCATAAGAAAGGAGCAGGGTTTAGGTTGTATCTTTAGTAAGGAGCAGGGTTCAGCTTGTATCTTTAGTAAGGAGCAGGGTTAAGGTTGTATCTTTAGAAAGAGGCAGGGTTTAGGTTGCATTTTTATCAAGGTTTGATCTACTCTAGGTATGTTTACTAGGTCTACGTTGAAGGGGGTTCATGTTGTATCTTTCAGGATTTCTGGTTCATTTAGTTCCTCATTCCGGTCCCAGGCTTAAACATTCTTACAAGTACCAGCAATCTTTTCTTCAGACATAGACTTCTTAATCTTACTCACTTCATCACTCAATTTTTTACTTTACACTCACTCAACCAGCTCTATACTCACTTCATCACTCAATGTTTTACTTTACACTCACTCAACCAGCTCTATACTCACTTCATCACTCAATGTTTTACTTTACACTCACTCAACCAGCTCTATACTCACTTCATCACTCAATGTTTTACTTTACACTCACTCAACCAGCTCTATATATACTCACTTTCTTACTCAATGTTTTCCTTTTCTCACACTCAACCAGCTCTATACTCACTTCCTCGATCAATGATTTACTTTTCTCACACTCAACCAGCTCTATACTTACATAATCACTTTTTGTTTTACTTTACACACTCATTAAGCTTTATACTCACTTTCTCACTCAGTGTTTTACTTTTCTCACACTCAACCATCTCTATACTCAATTTATCACTCAGTGTTCGACTTCACACTCATTAAACCAGCTCTAAACTCAGATATTCACTTAGTGTTTTACTTTTCACTCTTAACCAACTCTATACTCTTTTTCTAACTAAGTATTTTACTTTTCTCACACTCAACCAGCTCTATACTCCTTTTCTGACTCAGTATTTTACTTTTCTCACACTCAACCAGCTTTATACTCCTTTTCTCACTCAGTATTTTACTTTTCTCACACTCAACCAGCTTTATACTCATTTTCTCACTTAGTATTTTACTTTTCTCACACTCAACCAACTCTATACTCCTTTTCTCACTCAGTATTTTACTTTTCTCACACTCATCCAACTCTATACTTTTTTATCTCACTCAGTGTTTTACTTTTCTCTCACTCAATTATCTCTATACTTTCTCACTTATTGTTTTACTTAACACACTTAACAAGCTCTTTACTCCTTTTCTTACTCAGTGTTTTACTTTTCTCTCACTCAACCAGCTCTATACTTCCTCACTCATTGTTTTACTTTACACACTTTCAACAAGCTCTTAACTCACTTCCTCACTCAGTATTTTACTTTTCACATAATTAACCAGCTCTATACTCACTTCTTCACTCATTTTCTTGCTATTTTTTTCAATTGTTTACTCCCTCACTTACAAACTTGGGTTCGCTCTCATTTACACGCTTATTTCCTTACTTATTTATTCGTTCACTTATTTCAAAGCTCTCGCTTACTTAAAGGGAGTGTTCGCGAAAAATGAAAGGGGGTATAGGCTTAATGCGATAAAAAAGCGCTTTTGATCGCTACTAATTTTACTTCTATCTGTTGCGTCTATAAGGAGAAAATTGTTAAAAACGACTCACACCGAAGAACGTAGTGTTTATTCAAATTTGGAAAGATGCAACATTCAACTCGGATCGTAAAAAATCTATTTAATTCCCAAAAAATCATTCAGACATTACAAACAATAGTCATCGATTATTTTTCGACGCATTCGTAAATAGTTGATATTTCATAATATTTTGTATTTTTCATGATCTGAGAGTTACATTTTTTCCTGTTTCGAGGATTTTTGATAATGAAGACGACATTTTCATATTTTCCAGGAATGTTCGAAAATCCAGCGCCAGCGAAAATTAATCTAAAAAAACAAAATCAAAAATATTATGAAATATTAACTATGTATGAATGCGTCGAAAAATAACCGATGACTATTGTTTGTAATATCTGAATGATTTGTTGGGAATTAAATTGATTTTTTACGATCCGAGTTGAATGTTGCATCTTTCCGAATTTGTATGGGCGCTGCGTTCTTCGGTATAAAACGTTTTTAACAATTTTCTCCTTACAGACGCAACTGATAGAAGTAAGATTAGTAGCGATCAAAAGCGCTTTTTTATCGCATTAAGCCTATACCCCCATTCATTTTTCGCGAACACTCCCTTTAATCGAATTACTTCCTCGCTTTTCACTAATTATCTAACTCACTTCCTCTAACACTGACTACCAAACTTCCTGTAGAAGTATGGTTGCACCTTGAAAGAATGACCTCTTGAGTATATATGAAGGATATCCCCTGAAAGAAACATGACTCTTGTCTTTTAATTTCTTTCCGCAGGATCCCTCCGAGCCTTCTCATGAATGATTGTGGTTTATGTGTAGAGTTTAAGCTTTGTGTTTAGTGTTGACACCAATAGGACGCATTTATCATGTTTGTCTCATTCTTTCCTTTTATAGGATTTAATACCGTACCGAACCAAACCGGAGGAGAAGGCTTTACTGGTTATTTTGCATGCATTAATATCAACTTTTTTAATGGATTTCACAAAGAAAATCTTAAATTTTTCTTTCTCCCTAAAAATAGAAAATTTCAAAAATTCCGGTACTAATGATCATCTTTTTTAATACTTTTATCTTTGCCACAAACTCTGATTTTATAATCCCTATATCATTGCAACCCAATATCTTAGACCTTAGATATTTCAAACTATAAATTGTGTTAGACAAAGTAAGTTTGAAATATGAAAGGTTCATCAAGTTGCAAAAATATAGGTATTATGAAATTTGAGTTTGTGCCAAAAACTCATTTATTTTTTAATACTTGGCACTGACTTTAATTTTCCAATCTATCTAATAATGTAAACATCTGTTATTTCATACTTCTAATATTTCATCTTCTACCAGAATTCACATTTTGAAATATCAAAGGTTTACGACAACTTGTTGCAAAGATATAAGAATTAGAAAATTAGAGTCTGAGGCAAAGATTAAATTCATTTATCAAGTAATAAAAAAGATGATCATTAGTACCGGCATTTTTGACATTTTCTATTTTTAGGAAGAAAGAAGAATTTAAGATTTTCTTTGTGAAATCCTGTAAATAAGTTGATGTGTTAGTTGTGACTCACGTTGGAATACATGTATTGTATAATGAATTCGATACTTTATTCAGTAAACATAGTTCTTACTTCCTTTAAAATAGACAAGCTCTGTAAACCTATAAAACGAAAGGGATTGATAGAAATGGGAATTCACTTATTCCTGGATAGATTTTGGGATTTCCCCTACTGTAGGATATGGATGGGAATTCCCCTACTGTAGGATAGGAATGGGATTTCCCCTACTGTAGGATAGGGATGAGAATTCACTTATTTCTGGATAGGAATGGGATTTCCCATACTGTAGGATAAGGATGGGAATTCCATTGTTTCTGTCTCCATTAAACTGATCCGGGAGGGCATCTATTCTGGAATTTGGAGACAATTTTGGAAAAAAAATATAATTTTAATTGCTTGCTTTAAGATTTTACACCATAAAGAATTTATATTTATAATTAAAGTTTCAGTTTTTGGAATATTTTTGGTTTTGTTTGGGTTAGAGTCGATATTATTTATTGATTCCCTTGTATTTATACAGAGATTTAATTTTTTTAATAAAGAGAGGTAGCTGAACTAGGTGGATAGTTAAACTTTTTCTCTAGTTTGCCCAACTGCACTAGAGAAGTAGTTGAACTAGCCATTCCTAGTAGAGTTACTTCTCATAAACTCTGACATCAGTATACTTCAGATTTTGACACGTTTTTAGCTTTATTAATAGTTTCCTATTTTCAGGTGATTTCAAGTAACTAAGGATGAAGCAAGAAATACTAAGAGGAGAGGATAACTACTCCTGCACCCTGTCCCAGGAGGTTCAGGATATAGCAAAGAAGGAGTTACAGGTAAACATTATTCTCCTAAGTAATAAACAGGACGGGTTGCAGGCTTGGATTAGGTTTGGTTGCAGGGTCAGAGTTTAATCAAACTGGGATTGAAGTTAGTAAACTGGAAGAACTAAGAAATGAACTATGATTTAAAATTGATATAGAGGAAGATAAAGTTAGCATGAGTTGAAGGGTGGGAGAATGGAAAGACATTGTAGGGTTGGAAGATATGGGTAAAATTATTAGTAAGTTTGAAGAAAGGAAGCAGGATTGATGATTGTTTTGAACTAGTAATAATAACTGAAGTAAAATTGGTCAGACATTATAGATTGAAAAACATTGCAGAATTGGGTGAGGACTGAGGATTGGTTAGAAAACAGGAGTAGAGTTGGTTGCTACAGATTTAATTATGATTGGTTTATAGGCTTAAAAAGTGAGCTGGTTTAGGATCAGCTGATGGGTTGGAAAACAGAGGTAGAGTTTGTTGCAATATTAGATCAGGATTAGTTGCTGGATTAGAAAACAGAGGTAGACTTGGTTGCTATATTGACTTAGGATTGGTTCTGCATTAGAAATCGGAAGTAGGGTTGGTTGCTAGATTGGTTGCTGGATTAGAAAACAGAGGTAGACTTGGTTGCTATATTGACTTAGGATTGGTTCTGCATTAGAAATCGGAAGTAGGGTTGGTTGCTAGATTGGATTAGGTCTGGTTGCTGGATTAGAAAACGGAAGTAGGGTTGGTTGCTTGATAATATCAGGATTGGTTGCTAGATTAGAAAACGGAAGTAAGGTTGGCTGCTTTATTGGTTTAGGATAAGATGAGGGGTCAAAAAACGGAAGTTGAGTTGGTTGCTGCAAATTGGGTTTTGGATTAGAAAACGGAAGTAGGGTCGGTTGCTAGACTGAATTTGAAGTTTTTGTGATGTCAGAGAATTCCAGAAAGTTTGGTTGCTCAAATAGAAAACTGAAGTAAAGTTGGTTTCTAGATTGAATTGTGATTGGTTTCTGAATGAGAAAACATAAGTATGGTTTTTGATTCTGAATTCGAATTAGTCGTGTGGCCAGAGAATGTTAATTTGTTTGGTTGCTTGACTGAATTAAGAATTAGTATTGGTTGCGTTGTCAGAGAATGTTAGTTAGTTTTGACTAAATTAGGATTGGTTGCAAGACGGAATTAGGATTGTTGCTAGAATAGAAAACGGAAGTAGGATTAGATGCTGGATTGGATTAGGATTAGAAAACGGAAGTATAGTTGATTGCATGATTGCAGAGTGTTGGGATCCAATGATTTTATGGTTTGAGCATAAATGGTTGCAGAGATTGCGTATAATGGTCTGTATTGTTGTCTGTTGAAAGGTGAACTCCAATCTTTATCTAGTCCCAAGGACAGGAACAGTTTTATACAAGAAGACAGATAGATAGAAAAGTATTCAGATAGATAGATACTGATCAAAAGATAAAATGTATTAGCTAGGTTAATAAGGTGTTTAAATCTTGGTATAATGTCTAATTAATTTTTGGGTTGAATTTATTTTTGAAATAATTATAAAATGAATATTAGACTAAAGTTTTAGACTGTTCAGACTTATGGATTTCAAACCTTAAACCTAATCTTAATCAAGGTTAAATAAATATATATATTTCAACTCAATCACCAAATTGTAGCTGCAATACCCAGATTTGGTAAATTGAAGGGATATAAATAAAACCAAGAAACCGAAGCCTAAAGCAATTAAAAATGAAAAACTTACTTTTTTCTTGTTTTCAATTTGTTTTTGGTCACCCTGTACTGTGTTGAGGAGTATGACAGGAGGAGACACTAAACGATAATTTGCATATTTAAAATTTATTCTTGAATATAAATTCTAAAACATTATTTTATAGTTAGATATTTGTTTCAGGAGGAAGGGAAATCGAGAAAGAAAGCTATAAATGACGTGAGAAGATGGGTTAAATCACAGTCTCATATCAAGAGGGTTCGGTTAGACTCCAGCTTTATCCTCAGGTTTCTAAGAATGCAGAAGTTTGAGACAAATGCTGCTTGTGATATCCTAGAGAAATATTTAACCATGCGCTGCCAGCATCCTGCCTGGTTTCATAACCTAGACTGCAGAGTAAGTTCTTTTATCTTAAAATCCCAACTATTTATAATAACAAGTTTACTTTCCATAAAAGAGTTCTTGAACTACTTGGGTTTTAAGAATTTTACAAAGACGATATTTTTTCCCATTTGTCGATAAACATCCGGAGCTAACTGTACTTAATTTCATCCTTGTATGCAGGAACAAAATTACTGAGACAAGATCTAAATTGAGATCATAATCTAACCGCGCTGTGGCTAGGGCTCAGGGTTTTCCTTCAACCACTGATTACTCCATTTACAAGACATTGTTTAAATATAAAGTTGAAAAATCTGCGGTTAAGAATCCGTTCTAATCCTTCTCCTTATTATACAAACTAACCTTGAACTTGTTCTAGGATCCACATCTATCAGAGCTGGTGGATCTAGGATATCTCTTCGTCCTACCAGACAGAGACGAGCACGGACGAAGAGTTATCTTCTCGCGCGCCAGCACCTTCGACGCATCCAGATTCACTACCAGTGATATGATGAGAGCACATATCATGACCTTCGAGACCCTGCTTAACGATGAGGAGAACCAGGTCCGGGGGTTCACCTACGTTTTGGATGAGAAAGCCATCTGCTGGAGTCAACTCTCTCTCTGGACACCATCAGAGATATCTAAAGCGTTCAGTTGTTGTGAGCGTGCACTACCAATGAGACACAAGGAGATACATCTGATCAACCTACCCTGGACAATGAACTTGATCTTCCAGTTTGCCAAGGGTCTGCTCTCAGGCAAGATTCAGAAGAGATTGCAGTCCCACTCCGGGTTGGATAGTTTAGCTAAGGAAGTAAACCAAAAGATTCTGCCATCAGAGTACGGAGGAAATAGGAGTACACGGGAGTGCATTGACCTCTGGAAGGCGGAGTTGGAGAAGAGTAGATCAAGTCTCCTTGAGCTAGACTCTCTCAAGGTTACCGGGGTAAGTCAACATGACAATTGGACAAATCTTAAGCGTGCAAACAGTTTCAACCACAGCTGTGATTGCCTCTAGATTTTTATATTCTTCTTTACCGCGAACGAAGACAAATTATAATCTGATGTAAAGCAAGACCAAGGTCAGAGTTCCTTCCTTTATTAAGGAAGTATTTCTCACGGTTATACTCTGTACTCTGATACTAGCTCTATGTATACCTTACAATATTCAGTGTTTTGTAAAACCAAACCAAGTCTAGAGCAGTACGGATGGAAATTTCGAGGATTTTTTGAAAAATATTAAAACTGCGCATTTTTGATGCTTATCATCATAACGTGCATTTTTATCAAACATTTAAAAAAGATTTGTGAAAATATTTATCTTGTAAAAATGTATTAATGTTATTTTGTAGGTTGAACTGCCTGTAAATCCTCAACTTCAGCTTGTAAGAAAGAAGTCCCGCCATGACAGCAGCAACGGGAGTGAGCTCATGGGAGTAGTTGGGAGCATGCGGAACATGGAGTTCACATCGGAGCAGTAGATTCATCTCATCTTTTGGATCTTGAACGTTCTAACTCACACTCTACATAAGTTAGCACGAAGTCACCCCAACTTCAACGCAGTGATACACAGAGACATCTGGGTACAGAATTCAGAAACTAAAACTACAGACTGAATATATATATATCTGAGTTCTAATCTTGATGCTAGTCTTTCTATACTTGGGAATCGGTGTATGTATAGTGGGTCCACACTCCAGAGTTGTATCTGAGATGTTCAATTATTTTAACTATTATATTAATATATATATATTTATGTATTTAAATAAAACAAATGTTCATGATATGTTTATCTATAGATAGAGCGGAGAGCTATAATATTTGAATTTGCATGATGAATCTTTTCAAACTATGTAAAATGATTTTCCTTTGATTTGATTTCGAATAACTACAAAAAGTTGAAAAGAATGAGTTGGGAAAATCACACACGTTCAATAGTTCAAATAACAGTAGGTAAAATACGGTATCGATACAATATATGTGCATTGTACAATGTACAAAAACTTAGAAGTTTCGTCTTCTGTGGGTGACACTTGTAAAAAAATGAATATTTGTGACAAAGGAGTTAAGTCTTTGCCAGAATCTCAAATTTCTCATCCGTTTATCTTTGCAACCCAATGTCGTGGACCTTAAATATTTCAAACAATCAATTCTGTGAGTTCAAATAATCCAAATTTGAAATATGATAGGTTTACACCTTCATGTTGCAAAGATATACGGATTAGAATATTAGAGTTTGTGGCAAAGACTCAATGTCTTTTATTTAAAAACGTAAAACGTTCTGCACCATGACAAGGAGTGTGCCTGGTTATGGGTTTAACATTGTCAAAAAATCGCATTTGTGAAAAGACAAAACCCCAAGAACTAAAAAAACTGCAGGAAATGGAGACCGACACGATATTATTATTTTTAATTATTATAAATTATTATATGGAGCTTTTAAAGTAATCTGAAAATTAGAAAATGAATTGAAAACTTCAATACATTAGCGCTTTATTTTTGCATTTTAATCCAAGCACTTTTTTCATCAAATTAAATTATTTTTTTTTGAGCATTTCTCTATTTTGGGATATTTTACGCCAAAAAAACTAAAAAGAATTACTTGAATAAAAAAAAACTAAAAATAACATGGTTCTAAGTTCTGTTTTTAAATGTTCTTCTATTTTAAACCCAAAATATTCAAGAAAAAAAAAATTAAGAAATTTTATTCCTTTAACAAAATAGTTTAATATAAACATTTTACTAAAAACATTGAAAGAAGAATATGAATTTCAATGTTTAATAAACTTAATATTTCAGTAAGATATTATTCTAAACAACCTTGTAGCAATGATATATCGGTTCTTTTGTACTTTACAATACGTTAAAAAACTAACATAACAAAATATGGAAAGTTTTAGAAATAAAATGTAATTCTTTAAATAAAAATAAGAAAAGTCAAGGGAAAAGCAAATGTTAAGTAAGCACCAGATTTATAGGTTAATTACATCTTTCAAGAAAGTCCCAAAAAAATAGCAAGGGAACTGAGCACTCAATACAAACTCGGATTTTTTTATTCCTAAATCTTTAAAACCCGATGTCGTAGACCTTTGATATTTGAAACTATGAATTCTGTTAGATAAACAAGTGTAAGCTGATAATATCGAAGGGGTTGACCATATAAGGTTGCAAAGAAATTGATAGCTTTTTTGTGTGTTCGGATTTTTTCCTCTTCTTGTTTACCTTCAGGTCGGAACTTTATAAAAAATCTTAAACGCTTGATCTCGAAATCTAATGTGAGCACTTTTAAAGAAATTGAATCTTTGCTTCAAACTCAAAAGTTCCCATCTCTATATCTCTTCAACCTGATGGTGTAAACCTAAAGATATTTCAAACTTAGAATATCTAAACTCACAGAATTCATTGTTTTAAATATCAAATGTCTATGACATTGGGTTGCAAAGATATAGGCATTAGAAAATTGGAGTTTGTGTCAAAAACTCAATGATCCTTTGAGAATAAATGAAATATCAAAGCTAGAGGATTTAAATGAATTCGTAGCTTATGTCTGAATAAGATGGTGTTTAATATTTGATCCAGAGATTCAAAACACAAAAGACTTCTGCTGTTTGTTAGCCACCAATAGGTTACTTGGATCAGACAAACTGCGGATTTTCTTTTACACTCTATCCGCGGTGCTTGGCACCCCAACCATTTATAGCCTAAGCAAGGATAGATTGATAAGATGCCGAAATAAAAAATCAAGATTTTTTTTGGATTTTAACGTTGGGTTTTTATTGGTATTTAAAGAGATGTTAGAGGTACATAGATAGATTTATAGCATTATTATAATTTAAATGCTCTCCTTTAATTTACCTTGTAATCTAGAAAATTGTTTGTATGAATCCAGAATTAGAAATGTAAATATTGTTCTCGATTTAATGACTTGTAGAGTTCAAAAATCAAATTGATCAGTTTTTAACTTTGTGAATGGTGTTATGCCTCCAAAGGTTTGGAACCCGAAAATGTCATTGATTTTGAATTGCTACGTGTATTATCTAATGTTTGAAAACCATAAAATGGAGGGAAAGTGTTTAATTAACTCTTAACAAAGACGCACTTAAAAGAATATTTTTTCATAACATTTTATTTAATATTTTTGTGAAGTTCTGCAGTTGGTGAAGACAGGCGGCGGTGCAAAGGTGTAAAACTAGTGTTTTCAATAATGTCACCTGATACTTTATAGATATATATACCGGGATATAATCAAGTAAATGCATATCAAAATAATCAAAAATATCAGAATAATCAAATAATCAAAGGTATGATAAATTATCTGTTTATCATCATCTACACTTTATCAACAGTGGAATTACAGGTGAGCCAGATTATTTTTGCAAATATTGTTTTTTGAATTCATGAATTGATTCAAAAAACAGCAAAAAATAATCTAAGGGACTGTTAGTGTAATTTCAAGTGACCCTCAATCCAAAGATGGCAATGCCCGATTTACAACGGTACCTTTGAAACCTTCATCTGATCCTAAATGGTGAATTTATTATTATCGTGCTATAAAGTAATCATCGTGCTTGGCTATTGCTTCGTGCTTTAAAATTTCGATTGGATCCCGGATTTTCTCCAAAAAAATTTGGCTATGTCTAGATTATTTTTTTCTTCAATTTAAATGTAAATAAAAATGAAATAAAATTTTTTTATTTTTGCTTTGTTAGAAAACTTATTATATCTATAAATAAATAACCATTGTATCAAGACAAGTACAAAAACATTTTATTAAATTACCTCTAATACTAGTTTTTTGGCACAACGCGTGTTAAAAAGTTTTTGAACAGAAATTTTCTCTGTATCTCGTAGGTTCTCGACTTTAGTATTATATTTTATCCCTCGCTAAAGCTCGGGACAAAATATAATCTAAAAAGGCTTGAACCCTCTTAATAAAGAGAAAATTTGTGCCCAAAAACTTTATAGCACTGCGAACTAAAATAATAGTATTATAAATAGTTATAATAACAATAGGTTAAATTTCTTTAACTCCTCCTTCTAAGTTAAAAAACTTTGATGCAATGATTTTGTACTTATAGAACATTTTTCGACATTGTGCTAACTTTTAGTTAATTTAGGAATTTTATAAATTAACAAAATTAGATATTTTGCTTTTGATAATATAACTTACAGGTTACCAACTGAGTAAGGAACAACCGGTTGAAAATGTGCCCAAATGTATTAGTACTAGAATATAAAGACAACCAAGTTTAAAGTAGCCTAAATTGAAATAGTGGCATATTCAATTCACAAAAGTACCTTTTAAAGTTCTATATGAGTAACAATGAAAAGTGTTGATTTCTGATAATTTTCTTTTAGTGTATTTAATACCTAAAGCCTCAAGTCACACGTTGAAATCACAGTTAAAAACTAGCAATGCTTTAGCTGTACAAAAAAGAAATCTCTCTTGTTCAGACAATAAGGTGGTAAAATACGGAATTGTGTAGCGTACTATACCCCTCTATAAATGGAGAGTCACTTGAAATATCATCTACAGTCTCTTCAAATTGTAATGTTTAATGTACAATAATAGCCAGTCCGTCAGAGTTTTGTAAATTTTGTTGTAGGGAACACCACCTAGAAATACAAATTATGAGTATGAGGAGGATTTTGACTTTGATAACCTGGTTGATAAGGTGAATAGAGTTAACAGTCCCTTTTTTAAAATGTGTTACCAAGGTTGAATAATAAGGTTGGTTACTCTCGATGCGCTCCAATGTCGTTTCATAAGATAGATGGATAAAAACCTATATGACGTCACTCTAGCCTCTACAATCAGTGACGTCAATTGAGGTTTTTATATATTTATCTTAGGATACGACATTTTCCGTACATTGGAGCGCATAGAGACTCGAGAGTACCCAACCTTATTATACAACCTTGTATTTTACAATTTCCTAATTAATTAATGTAGAAGAAAGTGCTTAATGTCTTGTAAACAAAGTCAAAGGAAGCAGATTCTCATGAGCTTATGTTTATAACCCCCGGACATTAAAGATTTGAAATTAATCATTATTTTGAAGTTTAACAAATTTAAGTTTTAGGGTTCCCGATTGGTTGGAGGATTCAGGACAAAACACGACGAAGTACCCTTTATTGTAGCATTTGCAGATCTAGAACAGAAGCTGGATAAAAAGTTTTGTACAGGTAAACCGCAGTACGGTACAATTCAGATAAAATCTGTGGTCAGTATATCTCAGTACAGTGCATTGCAGTATGGTCTTTGTAATACAGTTCCGATGAAACTAGTTTTTGTGGTGAACATCCAAGTTCAGTACAAGTAGGAACTGGAGTAAAGGTTATGTACAGGTATACAGCAGTACAGTACAGTTCCGATACATCTAGAAATTAGAATAAAGGTTTTGTAAATTGTAAAACGCAGTGCAGTACAACTAGAAGCTGATTTAAAGATTATGTACAATGTACGAATATATCACACTGCAGTACAATACAGTACAAATAGAAGATGGATTAAAGGTTTTAAAAGGTACAATACTGTTCAGTACTTTACAGTTTCTGTATTTAAATTACTAAGTACAATTTAAACATTCAAAAGCTAAATAAATGGGAGTAAAGTGCAGTACAGATACAGTACAATTCAGTACAGGAACAGTACAATCGCATGCTAAATGTAAATATCTACCTTTTCTTGGACATGTTACAGCTGATTCTTAATTAGATACTATTAATGAATTTCAACAATTTCATTTTCCAAATATTATTCAGTAAAATACTTCAACAGTCAAACATAGTTTAAAATAAAAATACTAGATTCGTTATTAAAGGGACTGCTAAGGTAAAATCAAATGGGGGATAGGATGAAGTCTTAACATTTTAGGAGTTGATCGCGACCAATATTAGTTCTATCTGATGATAACCCAGAGTTGTCTATAAAAGATTTTACGTTCGCTCTTAATATAATTTGAATATATAATACAATTATTCGTTTTCAATAAATATAATTGATAATATAATTGTTACGTCTGTGTCTCATGACCAGAATTTCCACCAATGTCAGTGCAGTATCTGGTCACGTGGCTTTGTCTGTATCTCGTGACCAGAATTTCTACCAATGGCTGTTCAGTATCTGGTCACAAGGCTCCATCAACTCAAGAAATATATATCTGATATCAGATATATATATATATCTGATGCGTCAAATTTGTGTACTGCAGTGGGAGGCGATCAAAACAAAGAATTCAGGGGCAAAACATCAATTATGAGGGGGGGGGGGGGAAATAAAGTATGAAATATATT
>NW_019396532.1:67713-102536 GCF_000591075.1 Eurytemora carolleeae | reverse complement strand
TGAAGACAGACAAGTTTACTCTGTTTGTATACTGCAATTTTCTTGTTTTACTAAGTACAACTGTATGCAGTCAAAACATAAACCAACAAAATGTAAACATAGCAGACGAAACTCTTACAGATTACAGCTTTCTCAGTAGGTATCACTAAACTAAATCAAAGAATTATTTGAAAAGACGATATCGAATTCGTCACTGAATTCCCATGTTTTTTGGGACACCCTGTATATCAATTTCTCGAGACAGGGATATCAGATAGTACTGATATTGGTCGCGATCCTAAAATGTTTGGGCTTCAGCCTATACCCCCCTTTAATTTTAGCTTATCAGTCCCTTAAAAAGAAATATTTTTTTCTTCAGGCTCTTTAATAACCTCAACCTGGGTTATAACAGCAGCTCACTGTACCCAACTGGTAGACCCTGGTTACGAGGATCAATGTGTAAAAACAACCAAATCAAAAGGATTTTTTGAATCTCAGCTCGTCAAAACTAACAATGACTCTGTAATAGGCGAAAGGTGACAAACATGGGATCGAATTATTCTTCTTGTATTAGAAGTTAGAACTTGTGTGTTGTGAATCTTGATCTCAATCTTATGCAGACCTGAGGACTAATTTAATTACGATATTCCGTGGCATGGGTGGTCATACCTCGTAGGGATACCTTTAATTAAGAGATCAAGCATTTACGCTCAAAATTAAAATGCCCACATTAGATATCGAGATTTAAAGTTCAAGAATAAAGATTCTACACAATAGTTCCGACCTCTGAAAACATAAGAAAGGTAGTCGTTGGAATAGGTTGGAATAGGTTGGAATGGGTTGGAATAGGTTGGAATAGGTTGGAATAGGTTGGAATAGGTTGGAATAGGTTGGAATAGGTTGGAATAGGTTGGTAACCTTTTGATAATATCACAATAAAGCGCACATTTTTAACTCATAGTGCCCTTAATATTTTTTTTAATGAAAAAAACACCCAACCTAGAAAACGACTAATTCGCGTTCTTGTCTGCTTTATTTACTTTTACACTTAAGAATTCATTTACCTTGTAGGATTTAATTATTTAATCTTTTATGATGAAAGATTTTAGTGTAATATCCTGAATGACTATTTTCCAAATATGCTAAGCGTGGCAATTTTTTTTTGAAAATCAATCAGGTGCCTGCTCTCTACTTGCACCCCTAATTTTTCCTGAGGGGGGGGGGCGTCGTCGTACCCCCTTAACCAACCTCTTTTCATAGACATAGGCTTGACTTAATCTAGAGTTATTAATTCTTGATCTTAATCAACATTTAGGAAAACGCCGTTTGGAAAATAGCCATTTATGAAAGAAAGTGTGTAGAAAACCTACGGTTAGAAATAGAAAACTGTGGAACAGGAAGACGACATTAAAGCAATTATTAAGTGTATTTGATGTTGTCTTAAAGCAAATAGTTTTAATTATAACTTATTAATTTCCTTATGAAGTCAAAAATGGGTCTGTTTACACATCACAACTGACGCGTCTTATGTTCATTGGACTTAAAATGCTATAATTTGACTCTAAAAGTAGTCTTTCAATTCCAGGGATTTCTGGTTCTCACTATAAACCAATATTAATATGTGCAATACATTAAGTAATTCATTTATCAATCAATAAGCAACTCGTTCTATTTCTCCGATGATATTCTTCCAACCTAGGTATTCTAAGATAAAATGCCATTACGTGAACGGGAAGGATCTCGAAATAACTCTGGTAGACCCTAAAGGATCAGTTTACATCGGAGTTTCTGATGTAAATGATAAAGAAACAATCAAAAAGGAAAATCTTATTAACATCCAGAAAATGTATCGTCACAAGTATGCATACAAAGGGAAGTACAATGACGCCTATGGCAGCTATGGTGGATATGATATTGCTCTGTTAAAACTATCCAAACCAGCAAATAAAAAATATTCTCCAGTTTGCTTGGCAACAACTACATTTGATGATTTACAACAATCCATGATTGCTGGTTACGGCAATTACTATAGAACGCCTTGTCTAACGGACGAGTATGGCCAATACAAGTATCACTACTGTGAACGACCTTCTAAGGAAAATCCTTGTATCGTTGATAAACCTCCTCCCGAGGACGAAGCCTGTGTTAACTTCTTCAAGGAAAAGAACGTTTCTATCTCTATTGACTTCCAGGAGATGGCTATAACTGCACCTGGAGAGAATATTACGTTCTGCTACCGGAACCAATCCTTAAACCCTGGATCTAAGGGCTGGTGTAAGGTTAAGAATGATTTCTACGTGATAGGAGAGAGTAGACCTGTTGATAATGGTTGGGGATTCTGCAGTAGCGACTGCTTCCTAGGAGAATCTGAACCTGAATCCCTGCTCCTGCGCCAGAAATCCAACGTGTCCGTTCTGCCGGATAGAATATGCGAGATATTCTTAAACCAGTCTATACCCCAACATGTCAAGCACATACCAAAGATACTCTGTGTTGGAAACTGGGAGAATTGGAAGACTGATTATTGGGAAAAGATTGACAACAAATACACCCGTCTTACGCAGAAGAACATGGAGAAGTACAGTAATTTTGGGGAGCAGGAAGGTATGTGTTTAATTTTTCTAAAATAATGAGTTTTCCTCAAAGAAACAAAAAAAATACAAAACATTTAAAATATTGTCAAATCGATTATTAACTGTATATTTATCAAATAAAAGTTAAAGTGCCGCGAATTACCGTGATTAATTTATATCAATAATTGATTGGATTTGTTTTACAACATATTAATAGAGTAAATAGAAACCGTCAAGAAACAACTACTGAATTAGAAACAGAACCCTTACAGGCAGACAATTAATTATTTTAATCTGCTCATGATTGTTAAAATGAGCAGTACTCAATATCATCGTTTGACAACTTTTGAAAAGCAGAAATAATCTAAATTTTTGATGAAACTTGCTTCCTTGATTAAAAGTTTACAACTCCTGAGTATGGGCTTCATAAACATTTTTGCTCAGGCTTCCATGAAAACAAAATTATCCTGAAAACAAAAAGCAGTTAACAAGGTTGACAGATTTTTTGTCAGTTTTATGCAGGCTATATATAACTGCCTTGCATCCTTGCATAAGATTACTATACAATACAAGTTACAATTCTCCTAATTTTGATGCCGCTTTATCAAATCTTTTTATTTAGATGCTGCTGTACACAATTATTTATTTAGATGCTTCTTTACACAATTATTTATTTAGATGCTGCTGTACACAATTACTCACCTAGATGCTTCTGTGCACAATTATTCACCTAGATGCTTCTGTACACAATTATTCACCTAGATGCTTCTGTACACAATTATTCACCTAGATGCTTTTGTACACAATTTTTTATTTAGATGCTTCTGTATACAATTATTCACCTAGATGCTTCTGTACACAATTATTTATTTAGACGCTTCTGTATGCAATCTTGCAATTTAGATGCTATATTTTAAACAATCTTCTTTTTTAAAAAAATCCAGATTACTTAAAGTAAAAGTACCCAGGATTCAATCCTGTAAAAAGGACATAGTTTGCTCGAAAAAAACATCCCGATCGTTAGTGCTATTGTCGGCACCTCCCGGCTCATCATGGCTAACAAGTAACAACTGGCTCAATCAAAGAAAAACTCAGAAAACCTTCAATACTTTCCTAAAATGATTATCCTGGGTTACTTCATCTCGAGCATAAATGGAGATCAAAATTACATAAACCGAGCCAGTCCGTTAAAATTAAATTTTAGGGAGTTAAAAGTATGAAAAAATACTTGAAAAGTCAATACAAAAAGTGATGGTGGATAAGGTTGCTCGGAGTGATGACAAAGAGACAGAGTGGAACGGATTCACATGTGTAATAAATTGTTTTATTAACTATGTTAATTTTTCGGAATGTACCTTTCATTTATTTATTTATTTATTTGTTTATTAATCTAGATGCTTCTTTACCAAATCTATATAAGATGCTGCTGTATACAGTCTTCTACTTTAGATGCTGTTGTACACGATGTTCTCATTTAGATGCTGAGCTGTACACAATCTTTTAATCTAGATGCTGCTGTACACAATCTTCTAATCTAGATGCTGCTGTACACAATCTTTTAATTTAGATGCTTCTGTACACAATCTTCTAATTTAGATGCTGCTAAACACAATCTTCTAATTTAGATGCTGTTGTACACAATCTTTTAATCTAGATGCTGCTGTACACATACTTTTAATTTAGATGCTGCTATACACAATCTTCTAATTTAGATACTGTTGTACACAATCTTTTAATCTAGATGCTGCTGTACACAATCTTCTAATTCAGATGCTGCTGTACACAATCTTTTAATCTAGATGCTGCTGTACACAATCTTCTAATTTAGATGCTGCTGTACACAATCTTTTAATCTAGATACTGCTGTACACAATCTTCTACTTTAGATGCTGCTGTACACAATCTTTTAATCTAGATACTGCTATACACAATCTTCTACTTTGGATGCTGCTGTACACAATCTTCTAATTTAGATGCTGCTGTACACAATCTTTTAATCTAGATGCTGCTACACACAATCTTCTAATTTAGATGCTGCTGTACACAATCTTTTAATCTAGATGCTGCTATACACAATCTTCTAATTTAGATGCTGCTATACACAATCTTCTAATTTAGATGCTGCTATACACAATCTTTTAATTTAGATGCTGCTGTACACAATCTTTTAGTCTAGATGCTGCTATACGCAATCTTCTAATTTAAACGCTTCCTTATACAATTTTAATCCGGTGGACTATAAAATCAACAGCTTTTTAAATGCAAAAAAAATACTTTCCAATATTTGTTTCAGAGTTGGAAGGAGGATATGTCGCTTCATCAGGAGCATGTGCTGGTGATTTCGGAGGACCGTTGTATTTCAAGGAAAAATCAGCTTTCGTCCTCACAGGTGAGGTAATAATGATTCTTCAAAACTAAAGTGGGAACATTTCTTTCCTTCTTGTCTGGGATACAAATTTTTTCAGATCTTATTCCTCTCTACTTTCCTAGAATAGTCCTGGGATTTACTAAATGTGTTTTGCTTTATCACTGGTTTTAGATCCACAGAATTTTGTTCGGGTTTACATTTTTATACATTCGTCGTCGTACCCATCAATACAACGAAGACGACTTTCGATTTCAATTTTGATACACATAAATATGACAACTAAGAGAAGTTTCCCTTTATTTGCTTGAAAACTTGCAATAAAAAAAAGTTAGTTAGAAATCAAAACTTAAATAGAAAAGTCCTCTTCATAGTAATGATATAAACGCCGACCAATGTCCCAAAATCTTAAATCTTAATCTTAAATAATATTTTTCTCCCAATAGGAAAAAGAGTTGCTTCTAAAGTAGATGGATTAGTTTAACCTTTATATATCTGATTGATAAAAAAAAGATAAAATTTGATAATCTCGCATGTTATCAAAGTTGTAAACTTATGACTGAACGCTAAAAATTGAACAAGTTACTGCTGGTTCAAATAGTATTTTAAGCACATGGTTGGTTAAAAATTGTCTCAATTAAAGATTTCTACAATACTTAAAGCTTTAACAGTTGGTTGTCCCCGATTTGACATTTATAAAATTCCAACGCTTCCTCTCTATAGAATTATTATAAATATACACAGAAGGAGCCATAATAAATAATTAAGTAATTTGTTTTTATTTTGTTTTGTTTGAGGAATTGCAAGCGGAGAGAAGGGTAAGATTGGGCAGTGTGGAGGGATAAACAATCCTACTCACTATGTCAGGTAAATACATTTATTTCATGTCACCCTTTAATACTCTAAACCTTTGTCCACGCCTAAATAGAGGCGACATCTTTGCTTTCCTGTGTGAAATTAGATGATATTTAATTGTGCTTAATGGAGGATTTGAAGTTGAAAATATTTATCTCTTTCGAAGATATAAAAACGATGACGTTGCAGTTCTTTAAATTGAGTTACTTGAAATTACTCAGACAATCCCTTTATTAGTCTAATTTTCAATAATCTAATCCTGCAAGTACATATCTACAGTATGCAGTGTATATAGGGTTTACACAAGTGTACATATCTTAACAAGTCTAATTTCCAATAATCTAATCCTGCAAGTACATATATACAGTATACAGTATATATAGGGTTTACACAAGTGTACATATCTTAACAAGTCTAATTTCCAATAATCTAATCCTGCAAGTACATATCTACAGTGTGCAGTGTATATAGGGTTTACACAAGTGTACATATCTTAACAGTCTAATTTATTCATAATTATGTTTCCTTTTCTTACAATTAAACCCGAAATAAACCATACATCGAAAGAATTCAGGTGTACTTCACTTTCTGATAATGGAATGTTGCAGATATTTAGTTTTTAAAGTAAATGATTATATGGAGCTCTTTATAATGTTCCCGCATATTCATTGCTATTTATTAATTTTCGCAAATACTGAGATTTACGTAAAATAGTATAAAACCCGATGAAAAATTTTCAAGACGACATTTGATAAATTCTTTTGTATGGCGTACTTCGGGTTTAACTGTATCAAATCAAATTATTAGCAGCTTCTAGAAAATGATTACTACACACATAAGAATTAGGCGTCCAGGGCGAACATTTGAACATTTTCTATTATGACCCAAATGTCCCAATGAGCAATGCACGATCCAAAATAATGTTGGACACCCTGTACATATTAGAACTTTTTATAGTCTTTGATATTCAAGGGTCCAGGAATTTGTGAACTGGATTGTCTCCACTCTGCATCAAGATGCAAGAAAACTCTGCTGGCATAAAAAATTCAGGAAAATTTGATAAAAAATAAAATTTTAGATAAAAAGTTGACATTAATTAAAAAAATTAAAGTTTAAAATTGCTTTGAAGAAAGATTGAACTGTCATTTAAAATAATCTATTAATATATTTTTAAGTATAAGGTAGACATTTTAAATTTTTTCTTTATGATCATTTGTAGCTTGCGATTTTATGTTTGACACATATTTTTTATCTTCTTTAAAGTGACCTATTGAAGAAAAAGAACGAGTGAAGACGGCAAAAATATCTTTTTTAAATAATGAGGAAATTGATAATAAATATGGATCAGAATATTATTTTTATTTATGCTGAGATTAATTGGAACAGGGGTGAATACTTCTTTAAAAACAATTTCTCCACCACTAGTGTGTTAGAACTGTTAATATGTACTGCAAAATTTAAAAGTTTTTTCCATTGAATTTCAACCCCCCCCCCCCCGCCATCTTCCAAAAGAATATATAAACCTAACAGTAAACGCATTACAATACAAACTTATCTCATCAGAATTGTTTTCTTCTTCTGACTTTTAAACGAAACAGGAACACTAACCAGGGTTGAAATGTTACAAGAGAGAAATTGTTATTAGGGTCTACCTTTTTTAACTACAATACAAAAACCTTCTTAATGTTGTAGGAAAAGTGGGAACAAAAAGTTTTCCTTTTACCAAAATGTTTTTATGAACATTTAGTATTATCCGAATATCAACCTCTAAGTGTAAAGAAGTGTCAAAGAAGAAAGTGCCAACAATTTATTTTCAGTTTTGAAACAAGCATAATGTTTGATGTTCATAAAAAAACATATTTTCATTTTTTCATGATTTGAAATATTTAATATCATCACTTTTCTAAATCTTAGCGTTGATCATACAAGAAAATAAAAACACTAAAAGAGGACAACTTAAAACGTTGATAATTTTCAACACTAACTGAACGAGTTCTGAGTTCTCTGATTTAAGTTCGAAAAAGTTTTATGAAACTGATGTGTATTCAACGAGATGTTGACAATATTACATGCAGGAGAAAAATATATTAGAAAAGGGAATCTCGATAAACAACGCTTTCTTATGATGAGAACCAAGAAAATTATAATTTTCTATTTACTATTGAACAAACATAACAAGGTTCATCGTACATAGAAAAAATCTGAAGACGACAGTAAAAAACAGTGTTTATTCCGAGCAATCATAGATTCTTTCCAATGTTTTCGGTAACATTTACTTTCTTTACATTCTTGGATCTTAGTGGGCTTGGTTGAGTTACCATAATGGGCAATGCGTGGACTGCTGGAGTAACCCCAGGATATGAGGAAAGAGTTTGAGCAGATCTTTTTAGGACAGGAGCTGACAGAGATTTGATGGAAACAGTTGAAGCCGGATACGGTTGTGGAATTGACTCTGAATATGATTGGATGAAAGAACTGAGTAAATCTGGCTCGGAGTACGGATAAGTAGGGGAAGTGGGCAAGACTGGTTCAGAGTAAGGATAGGTTGGAGAAGTAGGCACTACTGGTTCGGAGTAAGGATAAGTTGGAGAAGTATCCAGGACTGGCTTGGAGTAAAGATAGTTTTGAGAAGTAGGCAGTACTGAATCAGAGTAAGGATAGGTCGGAGAAGTAGGCATGACTGGATCAGAGTAAGGATGGGTTGGAATTTTAGACAAGACTGGTTCGGAGTAAGGATAAGTTGGAGAAGTAGGCACTACTGGTTCGGAGTAAGGATAAGTTGGAGAAGTAGCCAGGACTGGCTTGGAGTAAAGATAGTTTTGAGAAGTAGGCAGTACTGAATCATAGTAATGATTGGTAGTAGAAGTAGGCATGACTGGATCAGAGTAAGGATGGGTTGGAGTTGTAGACAAGACTGGATCAGAGTAAGGTTGGGGATGAGAAGTAGGCGGGACTGGTTCGGAGTAAGAATGGGTTGGAGAAGTACGGAGGACTAGTTCGGAGTAAGAATGGGTTGGAGAAGTACGGAGAACTGGTTCCGAGTAAGAATGGGTTGGAGTAGTAGACCAAACTGGATCAGAGTATAGTTGGAGTTGTGAAGTAGGCAGGACTGGTTCGGAGTAAAAATAGGTTGGAGAAGTAGGCATGACTGGATTAGAGCGGCAGGAGGTTGTAGAGGTACGGAGGACTGGATCGGAGTAAGGACAGGTTTGAGAAGAAGGCAGGGCTATGTTGGAGAAAGAAGATAAATAAACCTTAGATGAAGGCAATACTCCAAACTTTAACTTCTTTTTGGTAGTATTAGATACTTTCTTGCTTGTAACCACATCTTCAACTTTATCTTCGTGTCTTTTTCTTTTTTCCTTCCCACTTGTTATTCGAACCACCGAGGTAGGCTGAATTTCCTGAAAAAAACGTATTATGAAAATTAGAAGAAAATAGTTTATGGATAATAACGAAATAAACTACTCAATACTAATGATTCTTTATTAAAACACAAACTTTTTTGTTTTGATAATGTTAATCCACTGTAATTTACTCCATACCTTTCTAGAATCCACTTTTTTCTCAGAAATATTAGGGGTTTCCTCCTCAACTTTCGTAACCTTGGACTTGATTTGCTTCTTGATTTCGGACTCTAAAAAATGATAAAAAAATATCCCACCATGATTATCCACATGACATAAAAACATAGCAAAATATAGCTACAGGGTTACTCACGAAGGATGAGACTTCAGAGACGACTGTACGGAACTTATCTATTTTTTTCCTCCATAGATTTAAGGTTCCCTGTATATAGAGACTTGTCTACCTTTTAGCCAAATAATTTATTACACCAATAAAAAACAAAATCTAAGACAGACTCTAAAGTTTAAACCTCAGATCTAATATATAAAGAGTTTTAGGTAGTCATTAAAGTTTCATCCTTTGTGGGTAACCCTGTACTTGAGGGGGTAAAATATATATCAAAAAGCAAAAATATAAAATTTGCTAGGCACCTTATAAAAGAAAGAGACAAAGCAGAGAAGAGCAAGGAAAGGTAAAAAAACAATGAGTGGAACTCAGGTACAGTTCTATGCTAGAATTTAATAACAATCTAAGTTTAGCTTGAAATTTCCAAGAAAAAAAGGATGCAAGATAATTTTATGTTGAACCAATAAAGTAATCTGAAACTACATAAATTGGAAAGTAAAATATAAGTGTACCATAATTATTACTTGGTTTGATTTTCCGCAATTTGACAAAGCATGGTTTGATATTTTTTCTCCCGATTCTTCTCCTACTACAAGTATGTATTAACTATAAGCAGTTTGATTTCAACTCAACCATAATACTTCCTGTTAATAATTTAAAATGTTTTTTTTTTTCGTTCGATTTACTTCCTTTATTCTTAATAAAATTTCCATAACACTTAATTATCATTGACAAAATTTTTTTTTCAAGCAGTGAAGTACCATACTTAAAGAAGTTAAAAAACCGCAAAATTTAAAGATGAGTGCTTGAAAACTTTAATTTACTACTCTCTGAAGGATTTTTAAATAATCATCATGTCGTCATATTGCCTCCATAGTGACTAAAAACAGAATACTATATTACATCTCTTCCTTGTAGCAGTTTTGTAGATGGACTGAACAGGTTCGTGATTTGAAGAAGAAGGGTTGGGAGTTAGATTACGATGTTTTGGGGTTAAAGTAGAAGACTTGGAAACTGGAGGATTAGGATTTGAAGTGATAAGTTTAGATATTGAAGTGATAGTTTTGGCGGTCGGAGGAGTAGGTTTAGGAGTAGAATAAGAAGTATTGGAGACTGGAGGAGTAGGTTTAGGAGTAGAATTAGAAGTATTGGAGACTGGAGGAGTAGGTTTAGGAGTAGAATTAGAAGTATTGGAGATTGGAGGAGTAGTTTTTGGTGTAGAATTAGAAGTATTGGAGACTGGAGGAGTAGGTTCTGGAGTAGAATTAGAAGTATTGGAGACTAGAGGAGTAGGTTTTGGAGCAGAATTAGAAGTATTGGAGACTGGAGGAATAGGTTCTGGAGTAGAATTAGAAGTATTGAAGACTGGAGGAGTAGGTTTTGGAGTAGAATTAGAAGTATTGGAGAATGGAGGATTTGGTTTTGTAGTAGAATTAGAAGTATTGGAGACTGGAGGAGTAGGTTTTGGAGTAGAATTAAAAGTATTGGAAACTGTAGAAGTACGGTTAAGAATGCCAGTAGTCTTGGAGCGTTGGGGACTGCGTTTTGTGGCTGAATAAGTAGGTCTGGGGGTTGTGGTGGTAAATTCGATGCTTTGAGTAGGTTTGGGGGTAGTTTCGGTGGTTGGAGCAGGTCTCAAGGTAGAAGTAGTAGGTCTGGGCATTGCAGTGGTATTTTCGGTAATAAGAGAAGTATGTTTGGAAGTTGGGGGTGTAGTTTCCGGAGTCGAGGTAGTTGGCTTAGGGGTTAACAAAGGTGGATTCAGGGTTGACGCAGTATGTTTGGAGAGTTTAGGGCTATCGAATGAGAAATGAGATTTATAATGTTTGGGTAGAGAAGAAATAGAACTTTTCCTATTACCTTCGCTTTCAGTTCCATCTTCCTTTAATTCTTCAGAGATATTCAATATTTCCTTTACAACATTCTTTTTCATGGTTACTCCTAATTTACTAATCCGTATTTCATGTTTTCTTTCCTTGTTTCCCTCAGAAGTCTTGGAGCGTTGGGGACTACGTTTTGTGGCTGAATATGTAGGTATGGGGGTTGTGGTGGTGGATTCGATGCTTTGAGTAGGTTTTATGGTTAGTGGAGTATGTTCGGGGGTAGTTCCGGTGGTTGGTGCAGGTTTCAAGGTTGAAGTAGTAGGTCTTGGCATTGCAGTGGTATTTTCGGTAATAAGAGAAGTATGTTTGGAAGTTGGGGGTGTAGTTTCCGGAGTCGAGGTAGTTGGCTTAGGGGTTAACAGAGTAGGATTCAGGGTTGACGCAGTATGTTTGGAGAGTTTAGTGCTATCGAATGAGAAATGAGAGGTATAATGTTTGGGTAGAGAAGACATAGAACTTTTCCTCGTACCTTTGCTATTAGTTCCATCTTCCTTTCTGATCCGTATTTCATGTTTTCTTTCCTTTTTTCCCTCAGATACATTTACTTGAATTTTTTCCCGCGTTCTAACCTCGTCTTCATTTCTCTTGTCAATAGATTCTTTTTCCTCCTTGACCGGCTCATGAAGCTGGGGAGCAGCGGGTACAGCGAGCACGACAGGTTCGGAGGCAGCTGCGATGATCTGCTTCTGAATAGGTTCCTTGAGACGAACCTCGCCAGTCGTTATTCTTGTCGTCGCCTCGTTCTTGCAATTCGAGAAAACCTCATCCTTGAATGAGAAAATATATCATTTCGATAAAATTAACTCAATATTTTCACTAATCTAATTAATATTATCAAAACCTACTCTTTACCTGACTTATTCAAATTAAAAGTTTAAATGTTAGCTTTTATTCGCAGCAGAGCCAGAAAAAACCTGGGTTTTAAAAAAACCAGCCCAGTGTTTTTTTGGGGGCTAAATTGGTTCATTCATTATTTGGGTTTTTATTAAAAGTTTTTCAAGCAATTAATGAACTTTATAGTTACGAAAAATGACAATAGGATCTAATAAAAGTTATCTAAATTTTATATTAAAGTATTTCTTCCCTTTAGTTATATTTTTTAAAATGAATACATATTTCTGGGGAGGGGGGGGGGGGGATCAAATCAAATCATAAAATGTAGAGAGGTCTAAGACTCCAGTAGTGGATTGCAGTTTCAAGACCTCCCCATTTCTGGTTTTTCAGCCCTGCCGTCTGTTTACATATACTTTTTTTACTTTGCATTTGCGATAAAATTACTCTTTTTTACTTTGTATTTGCGATAAATGTACTCTTTTTTACTTTGTATTTGCGATAAATGTACTCTTTTTTACTTTGTATTTGCGATAAATGTACTCTTTTTTACTTTGCATTTGCGATAAAATTACTCTTTTTACTTTGCATTTGCGATAGATGTACTCTTTTTTACTTTGTATTTGCGATAAATGTACTCTTTTTTACTTTGCATTTGCGATAAATGTATTCTTTCTTACTTTGCATTTGCGATAAATGTACTCTTTTTTTACTTTGTATTTGCGATAAAATTACTCTTTTTTACTTTGTATTTGCGAAGCGCCCAGCAATACGACTAAATTTGAGCCATGCCCCACTTTAGACATCTGTAAGTAATTATATGCTTATGAAGGAAAGACCACTGTTAATTACTGAAATACTGAAGCTCCCTTATGAAAGTATCGTATTGAGTTAAAAGGATAAAATTGATGCTTAACAAAAATTGCAAATGACTAATTTTGAAATTTGTTTGGTCTAAACCCATAAACTTTCTTGGTGCCCAGAAAGCTGAAAAAATTGCAACTGTATACAAGGCCTATACCACCGATAACTTATTATTTCTTATGGTAAGATCATAGGTTTTAGTCAAACCTCCCAAATAATCAATATAATTAATAGAAAACCACATTTCTTGAATAGTTTATCAATGTAAGAAAGTACGCAGTAAACGCTGCTAACTGTTTAGTCAATATGTGAAATCTTACAAGTTTTTATGTTGAAAAGAATAAAATTAAGATGATATTCTATAATTCTAATGATAAAAGTTTCCCTAAATATTTAAGACTTTTACCTGATATCTGAAGATATCGTTATGAATGTAGTACTTTTTCGCAGACTGAGGAGCCAGAACCAAGGTCTGGACGAACCTTCTCATGGGTTGCCCATTGTTAGAGAGTTCCCCCGAGATCTGAACCACAACTCCGTCCGCCAGTGTCTTGTGGCAGTCAACCTAAACGGGGGAAAACATATAAAATACTTCAGTGATAATGCGGCAAAAACATAATTGAATGCTAAACTTTCATCTAAACGAATTATTTTTCATTGAGAAATGTAATCTGAATTTCAATAAAAATAAGAATGAACTGCACAAACCTTACTGATCTTGGCATGACAATCCTTGAAGTTGAGCTGAAGTATCTTCTGATGAATCTCCTGCTGTCCACGAACAACCTCTGCGTCTGTTCCACTGTCAACGCCTCCGTGAACAAAACTTGACTGTCCGTTGTAAAATCTCAACAAAAATAAATTCTTTAAACCTTTAATAATTATTTTAATACTTCCTTTAAAAGAATAGAACAGATTCTTCAATACACCATTCTATCACTTTTATTTTTATTGGGCATACAGTACTGCCAAATGAAACATAAAAGAATTAAAAAGTAGACAATAAACAAACCCACACTTAATGATCAGCCCCCCCNGGTATAGTACTGGTGGAAAAACTCAAGACCTGCACACTGAGGGGTGGGTGGGTTTAGTTCTAACCTGTGAAGGTTGAGAGGATCTTGGTTGAGCTGGGTATAGTACTGATGGACAAACTCACGACCTGCACACTGAGGGGTGGGTGGGTTTAGTTCTAACCTGTGAAGGTTGAGAGGATCTTGGTTGAGCTGGGTATAGTACTGGTGGACAAACTCACGACCTACACACTGAGGGGTGGGGGGTTCCATGACCTGAATTAAAGAAAATAGTAAAGCTGCAAAGCTACGACGCGGTGAGTCTTGAAACCTCCTTCTCTCCCATGGTTAAAAAGTATTTTCTTCAAAAGATTAAATCTAAATTTCAGATTTACACCTCAAAAGTGAAGATTTAAATTTAAAATTAAAATGATATTTATTTTGTACAGACCAGAGACAATTCACATTTCCTTTAAAAAGTTAAGGACCAAAATTTGCACAAATATTAAAGACCGTCGTTCTGGTTGTTGCCCCCCCCCCCCTTCTGAACTTTAACTTTAGCTTTGCGTCTGAAATTACTTAAATATTAAACGTGAAAAAAATACCATTAGTATAAATTTATAACATGTTAACCTTTATTTATGCAATTTACAAGATCAGAAGTTTTAAATTATTTTGCTATTAGTTCCATCTTNCTCTTCTCAGTCTTACGCTTCACTTAAAAAGAATTACCTAGCTAATTCTGGAAATTCTAAGACTCCAGGCTGCAATACTGTTTTCACCCGGCCTCGTTACAAAATTTTGTTAAAAATAACTTCTGAAATTTTAATATAAAAATTTGAGTTTCTCTTTTGGTTATTAACAACGAGAAATTGAAGCTTCTTGTAAAAATAAATGCGAGGGAAATTTTTTTGTAAACAAAATTTGAATCAAATAAGCTAAATGATATAATTAAAGTTGCATAAAGAATAACATTTATTCCAGTTAATCACAAAAGCTGGAAAATCGTAACATTAAGAGAAAACGACGGAAATATGATCTTGCTCAAGTTTCCTCTACTTCCAACTCCATATGGCTGCTCTGCGACATGAAGATTATGGCTTGGTCCGGCTCCTCATTAACATCCTCCTCCTCCAGTCCATCCAGCATAGTGACAGGCAGATACTTACAATCAACATTCTTAAATTTAAAATCATCTTTAGAAACTTAAAAAGTAAAATGCCTAAAGGGACTGTAGACGTAATTTGAAGTGACCATCAATTAAAAAATCGGATCATGTCCGATTCACAACGGTACCATTTAAACATTTATCTAACAATATTGGGCAAAATACCAGTTGGCAAACGTTCAAAACGTGTCGAATTCTGTAAATTAAGTTCTTTCTCTTGGTTGCATGAAATCGGCAAGTCTCTCTTGAGAACCCACGATGAGAAACTTGAAATTTCAAGATAGGAAAACTATAATAATTTCCTTGTTTTTCCTTGAAATTAGCTCTTCAATCAAGGCCAGAAGACAACATTATTAAACTCCAAGTGAAATTTGAAGTAAGCAAAAAGCGTCTTGAATTATCAGAAGACTTTTAGCAACGTCTTTGGTTAAAACTGGTTTGGGTGGCAGATATCTGTCATTTGATGTCTGCTTAACCCTATTCTGACTGACGTCTGATTTACTCAAAATAGACTGGGGGGGGGGTCATTGTGACCACTCTTTATTTCCTTATTGTGATACAAATCTACATATGTATATAGTCCATGTTTGGAAACCCTTGGGCTCCACTGACATAATTTGCAATTTTTTTTGCAAATTTGCAAAAATGTATTATTTATGGAAAAATTAAGATTTTATAGCAAAAAAGTGTAAAAACTAAAAGTGCGCGAACTATTTTAAATAGCCCTTAACCCAGCAAATTCAAATATGCAAAAATATCTGCAAAATCTGAAAACTTAAATGTGTATTCAAGAAAAACCAAATTTGTGCAAATAACATTTTAAAGATCTGTACCAAAATGTTCGCAAAATTTCTTTGCAGAAATTGTGCAATATGAATATTATGGCTTATGATTTATCGCAAAAAACGACGGAGGAGGGTTACAGTGACCCCCCCTCAGCGGAAGTTAAGAGGGACTAGTCAAGATGGAGACAGATACAGCTCATTGACTGAAGACACCCTCCCTGAGACAAAGATTAATTTTAGGTTAGGAGTTTATCGTTAATTATAACAGATAAATGCAAAAAACTTGTAACAATAATCAAGGAAAGATTTTTCCGTATAAGTTCCATATAGAATGAACTGCATCACCTAGATCTGTTTAGCATCTACTACGGTAGATCTTTCGAAAATCTAAGAAAGATTCCGCTCTTGATCTCCAAGTTTTTAATAGCATTCTTAACAGCTTTAAGAACTGAATTAGACCTTAAGAAATTTGAAACAAACAGATCCAGAATACAAATTAGTTCAGTTGCCCCCTTGGTTATATATATTAAGCTAACGATGGCTGGCTTGTCTAAATCTTTTCCCTAACACTAGTTAGTGTACAGTGTTAATTCACCAATTTTTTAATGCCAGCTCACTTTTGAAAACTTCGAATGCATAGATTAAACGGGAGGTTTAAAAAATAAAGAATTTAATGCAAGGAAAGTTATTTCAGAAGTGTACGCATGTTCTGTACTGCAGTGTACTGTCACTGGGGAGGTAATGTAAACACAAGACGGATGTCGAAGCCTGACATCGGATCCATCTTTCACATAAATAATCAATGATATATTCTTGTCATAGGAAACTATTATGTTAATTATCAAAATTAAATGCTTTCATCCTCCTCTGATACTAAACGAGCACTGATGCATCTATTCTTGTTTACAAATTCCGCCCAGAGAGAACAGGTTTCAATATGTACGCAGAGTATACCCAACTGCAATTAACTTTTCTTGCATTACACCCTTGTGAAAAACTTAAAAATCACGTCGAAAAAAGTCTTCAGGGACCAAATTATAAAATTGGAGAGGTCGCTAAACTACTTACAGTCGGTACTAATCTTAACCACATAGAATCCTTAACTTTGAATCACTGATTCAAATTTGAACCGGCAGTAATTCAGCGACCTTGCTTAAGAATAATTTCGACAACACGTGCATGGATATCTGGCCTATAAATTTTAACTGCCAGATTCTTTTTCTGACTATGTCTATTTAATTTCAGGATGTAAATAACCTCATCTCGGATCAGTTAGGATTTTAATCCTTACTAAGGTCTATGACTGACATGACTCTTTTTTGAGGATGATAAACTGAGTGCATAAGATCCGCACTATTTAGCTGACTGGATCCTGATCTGTAAAACTATGCAGGTCCTCGGATCCGGTCCAAAATATTACTAAAACCTTCCTTATCTCTTAATCATACACCAAGTCTTTGCATAAAAATAAGCGAAAAAATAAAAATTAATTTGAAAATTCTAATTTTGGTTAAAACTGCAAATTCTAAAGAAATGTTTATGACCCGGATAAGGTCAATTTTTTAGGACGGATCCTGATCAGCATCAAAATGAAATGGATCCTAAGCTGACAATTCCATCAAACCCAATCTTAACGGAATATTTTAAAATGACTTCTCAAGAAAACTAAATTATTCGTAGATTAATCAGACCAAGAATAATATTGCAAGATAATTACGAAGAGAAGACTTAAAATCTAATGAAAATTTGAAATTGGAACTAAATGATTTAAGAGCACTTTCAAACATTTAAATATAAATCATATTTAATAAAGAATAAACTATACACAGGGAGTTTACAAGGATAAAGTATTATTTTTTAAACGTTTTTCTCATGACATAAACCGTAGTTTATTTACCGTGGCTCTATTTTTAGTATCTCCTTGTCTTAAGATTATTGAAGATTTCCAGAATCCAAAGCTAACCATCAAACTGTTCAGGACGGGAAAAGTCCGATCCTCCTCCTGCTCCTCGAGACCCTCCGACTTCTGTTAGAATCTATTAACATGAAGAATACATAATGGAGGTTACAATAAGAGTAAAAACTTAATCATTAAATTTATCACATGTTTAGTTCAATCAAATATTAAAGTTATAAAGCTTGGTTTAGTTTGTATTTATCAACTCTTGACGGGTTTACAAAAAAACCGGGATAAATACGAGCAGAACAAGGACATGATATAGGGCTCCGTAGTCCTACACAACCCAACTTGTTTCTACATTTAAAGCAGTTTAGCCGGGGTTCGTTTTCACTAGATTTCATCCATACAAGTGGTAGAACAACTAGACCCAAACTACAGGGCTCACTTAACATCTTCCACCAATTATCATCATGTGGAACCAGGTCATTGGAGTAGAAGAGAACCTCACGACATTTCCCGCATTTATATCCAAACTCAGAATCAGATCGTGAAACTTGGATGTATTCGACAACGTTGTGTGTCAGCAAGAATAGTCTGTAATTTCTATTTCCGGGATTTAAATTGTATCTCAACAAATACCATAATTCCAACTGTTTTCGAAATCCTGAAGAAAAAAGACAGATTTACAACGTTTAATTAAGTCTTGTGTACAAACATTTTCATTTAATTTAAAATTAATAGATAATTATCAGTATAATATATGCTTTAAAAAATATTTGAAAAAGAACCTGGGTTAGGTTGAACACCTGGTCTTTTCTTTTCCACCATCTCTAGCACAGCGTTGAGGTCTTTCTCTAAACAGTCCCGGGGGCCGGAGTTAATGACAAACAACACATGGATATATTTTATTTTTTTACGTAAACTGGTCAGTTTTCAGCTTCATTTGGATACTTGCTACCCCAAAAACCTTAGAAATCATTTAATTTCCCCAACCCCCATATCCGCAAAATTATTACAAACTTAATTAGATTTTCAAACCTTCCTGAAATACTAGAAAAAAATGATTTTGTAAGGTGGAGGAATAATTTATCAAGAAGATATACACCACTGTTGTTATATTATAAATCAGAAATGCAATAATTAAGAATAATTTCTTTTTCTTCTCTTTAAACAACTTTTTTGGGTATTAATATATAATAAGTTTGAACAACTTCTGTTTTAATTTTCAATCAGACACGATTTAAAAAATTCTATACAACCATAAAGGTTGGATATAACAGAACACTAGAAAACCTTTACCTAAAGTACGCATAAGTAACGCAATAACAATGCTAGCGCTCCTAGACACTCCATGTCTACAGTGAACCAAAGTTCTCTAAAAATTATCCAAATATATTAATGTTAGTCAAGTGCTCTAGTGCTCCCAATATATTTGAACAATGAGTTTTGATAATTATTTGAGTTTCTGACCAATGCAAGTGTTTACGTCCCACGCCAAGCCCTGACCTGATCGAAGGAGTTATACATCTTAAAACATATCTGTCAGACCCTATTCTAATCTTAAAAATCAAATCTTTCTTCTTGCACTTAAAATTTCTCCAGATTGTGGGGGGGGGGGCCCTTCCCACTTGTTTTCCGGGGAGGGGGACGTCCCCCCCTCCCCGTCCTCTTATAAGCCACCTCTGAGTCTGACAAATATTTCCAATTGATTTAAATCCCAGCCTCTGAATTATCTAACCTGTTGAAGATTAATGTTAGATATAATCCAGTTTGTCAGCTCTGGAAGCAGTGGGAGGAGCAAACTGTCCTCTTCGTCCGTTATCTAAATACAAAGAGAACCAGGTTGAAAACATGATTCAGATCGATAATAGGGACCTGGGACAATGGGTGTCAGGTACGAAGTGAAGAAATATGGTTTCTTGATATATTCCAACTGAAAGGAGGGGGATGCTTAATACATCGTAACCCAGATCACTGGGAAACCCCTATTACAAGATTATTACATTGATTTTCAATTAATCTAAGAAAGTTTCCTAAATACATGCTTACACTCTAAGCATTTAAGTTTCATTGACTGCAATACTTGAAAGTTGTACCTGAATGAACTTATGTCGAACTCCCCAGATCTCTGGTATACCTGGAGATTCTGAGTCCAGGGTTAGAACATGCTTTACTTGATATTTTGATAAAAAATTCTGCTCTACACTATCCAGGCCCCCGAGATATATCAATGGAGTTATCTCTGAAGTACAAAAAAATAAAATTTTTATTTGTTGTATTTATGGGGGTAGCAGGAAGCAAAAAAATTGGGGGGTACCACATAAATTCGGATCGTTTATGGCTCTAAATTAATGTTATTGGGACGTATCAGAAACTAAAAAAATGATAAATCATTTTAAAATATTGTATAAGCCTAATACAAAAATTTACATGCAAAACACTAAGTTTTCAAGAATTATGTGCGTAATTCAGCGTTAAATCTTGGAGAAATCCAATATTGAATGGGACGCTCTGTATGTTTTAGTTATATATGTATGTATCCACTTAGTGTAAGAGAAAAAATGAGGGAACAAAAAAACAGTTTTCAGTTATACAAAAATATGAATTTTTACCGGACATGTTTCGAGGCCAAAGAGTTTCGGAAAAATTTACTATCTCCTGAATTCCTTACTCACGACATTATCTCTGAAATAAAAATTCTGAATGAGATACAAATTTGTAAAGTTCTGAGGAATCAGAACGCAGTAATTGTTAAGTTTACGTCAAAAAATTACTGGACATTAACAATCATTAATATTTTATCTACAGCAAGCACTATTACAAGCAGTGCTTAGGATCTGGATCCGGATCCGTTGGATCCGCAAGATTTTGGCTTCTTGGATCCGGATCCGCAAAAATATGCGGATCCACGGATCCGGATCCAAGGGAAAAAATATCAACCAAAAACTGAAAAAAAAACTTTTTTACTCCTAAAACCCAAATCTGAACTTTTGAAAAGAAGAGAGATTATAAAAATTAAACAAAAAATTTGAAAATTTTTTTTTGAAATAAAAATTCAGTAAATCTTTTAGAAATGACCTGGATCCGGATCCATTTTTTTACCAGTGCGTATCCAGGATCCGGATCCGGATCAAAAATTAATGGATCCTAAGCACTGATTACAAGCATCAGTACAATAACACGGTTATAATTTTAAAGAAACTAAATTTACAATGAAGTGAAAGATAAGCTAGGATGAACTACGCAATTCTTTCTCATAACGTGCGTTTATCAATCTTCGGTAGTCAGCCAAAACAACGTGAAAGGAAAAAAATTGCAATTGAATCCAAAATTATGAATAATATGAATACATAATGTCAAATAGCGTCCTCCTACGCATTAGGCCGGGCGTAAGTGACGCATGAGTGCGTAGCTGCTCTAAGGACTAGGTAGCTGCACCCAGCTTTAAGCCGTCGGTGCAGCGATTTTTCTTCAATCGATCAATCGATCGAGCAATGGATAGTGTAGAGCAGTCTTAATATTTTACTTCAATATCACAAGAGTGCAAGGAGAGAATTGCACTTAATTTGTTGTCTAAAATTTCACTAAAGATGTCCATAGGCGTTGTATGCATGATAAGGATAGTCCATAGGGACTTTCCCCAGGTCTAGCAGTACCCGCCATCATCGCCGCGGCGGTGTGACTGTCCATCCCCATGTAGCCCATGGCGGTGGGGTCAGGGGAGGGGTAGCCGGAGGGACCGGCTCGATTCGACTGATCAATCATGGGTTGAACGATTCGTCGACGTGCATTGACAAACCAGTTATTAACTTGAAGTATGGATAGTCCTGTGTCGACCGCCAGCTGTTTCTTCTGATCCTCCGAAGGGTACGGATTGGTCAGATGTTGGAACAGCCAGGCGCGCAGGATATTTGTCGCAACTTTGGGAAAAATGCCGCGTTTTTTGCTATTTTTGCTTTTCCCGGTGGGGTCGTCGTCGTCACACCCTGATCCGTCTCCGGATCCTACACTTGCATTGCTCGCGTCTCCGGCCTCTGAGAGGTCGTCTCGCCCTGGAGGTAGGGAGAGGCGGGGGGTTCCGCCCCCAGAGTTTTGTCCGGGGGATCGGGCCTCGTCAAGGTGGCCGGGATCGTAGCTGGAGAGGGAGGAGGGAGGTCGATGATGTTCACCCTGAAAATAAAAATAAAATTAGTTAAATCGATTTAAACAAATAAATGTAACATAAAATTGTTGTACATGAGGCTTGTAAAAACACTTGTTTCCCCCCCCCCCCCCCTGTTATATTAAAGATGATAGAAACGGTAACAGATAACAAAAGAAGACGGATAGTTATGATAGATAGATAGAATTGGTATTATATCATATCTGTTCGGTTCCGTAGTAGTAAACCTATCGTGTAAGAATTCCCATTATTACACGGTTCAGGAGGAACAATTTTAATATTGTTCGCTTCCTTGCGTTTAGGAATGCTTATTCTTACACTGTAGGTGTAGAATTTTCATTCTTTAACGCTCAGACCGTGTAAGAATGTATATTCTTACACGGTCAGAGCGTGAAAGAATGTATATTCTTACACGTTCCAAGCATTAAAGAATGGAAATTCTTACACTAGTTGAAGAATATTCTTTCTTACACGCTCCTTATATTGATATTTTCAGTTTAGATCAATATTGATATTAACTTAATTATTTATTACTGACAACATGAACAGGGCAAACTCACCTTTTCTTTTACATTAATACATGCAAACTTACCTTTTTAACTTAAAAACAACATGCTCACTTACCTTTTTCTGTTATATTAAAACATGCAAACTTCCTTTTTTTACTTTAGTAAAACATGCCCACTTACCTTTTCATGCTCAATTACCTTTTTCGTTTTTTGAAGTATTGATATACCCTAATTCAGAAATATCAATTTAAATCTTAACCTTACTCCTGACAGAAGAGTGGAAATTAACATTTTCTGACCATTCCAAAAGAATACATCAAGATTATTTCATCTCGTTTAAGAATTTCCATTATTACATTTTTTTTTCTCCTCATAAGATTGTTATTATATCTTATTTGTGAGGTTCCATGGCCACATACTCAAGGAATTATATTAAAAAATAATTCTGGTGAAATCCGACTATTTCAAGTTGGAACAGTTCACATTATGAAAGGTTGCAAATAAGTTTTATACTCTTGTTCTGACTACCACTGTTTTTATATTTTTCTAATGTTAAAATCTAAAAAAAAAAACATTTTAGAAGTAAAAATTGGTTCTTAATTTGAAAGTAATGCATGTGGTTTGATTGTTTCCTTAGTTTAGTTTGTTTGTTTACCAATTTCTAATGATTTTTCTCGTTTTTTAAGTTGATACTACATTTAGATACAGCATGTTAAATGTGCCCTGAGTTTTTTTAAGATGGGGAGAAGGTATAATAGTGGGTTGTCTTAATCTACTGAACAATATCGTGTCTTTATTTATAGAAGAAATCATTTTCTGGATATTAGATCCTAAATCTTCCAAAAAGAGGAGATAAAAGCAGGTTATCTAGTAAGAATCAGTTCGACATAAACTGATGAAGATCTTTGTCTTTTATTCATGAAGCAAGATTTACTGGTTTGTTTTCATTAGTATGCTAACACACCATTGAAAGTGTGACACTAATATTTCAATGATAAGTTTTTATCTTTTTTTTGGTTTTGATTGTGGTTTCACTTCATCATCTCGAACTATGCGAGATATGGTGACTCAGACTGAAAAGCTCTGACCATACTATTACAAGTATGCCGAGATTTGCAAAATCTCACCAAACTTGGTTTGAAATGAAGATGAACTGAAAAAAAATTAATAAAGTAGGCAGTCGGGCAGTATGATTTGAGACTCGGCAGTTTGATGAAAGTGTCTAATGTAATGTTTTTTTCCTCATAAGATTATCATATTATAAGAAAAGATTAGGTTATTACTATCCTATTGTTACTATCTAGCCTGGGGGTAGAGAGCTATGGCTAGAAGATAGATAGAAAGATAAACAAAGATAGATAAATATAGATAGATAGATAGATAGATAAATAAATAGATGTAGATAAATAGAACGATAGATTAATAGCTAAATAGATAAATATAGAAAGATATAGAAAGAAAGATAGGTAGATAAAATAGATAGATAGATAGATAGATAAATAAATAGATGTAGATAAATAGAACGATAGATTAATAGCTAAATAGATAAATATAGAAAGATATAGAAAGAAAGATAGGTAGATAAAATAGATAGATAGATAGATAGATATAGATAGTTAGAAAAATAGATAGATGGTTTCTACTCCAAGAGTCAACTATCGGAAGCTTTACAACTCTTTAATCTATGTTTTGATACTCGTAAACACTGCTGGGCAAACAATTTTATTCCGGGTGTAAAAACAATGGGGCAGCAGGCTCAAAAATCCGGGAAACCTATTGTGAACTGATTGAATAATAAGACCGACCTACCCAAAATCTACTAAAAATTTTAATTATGAAATTAAAAAGTTGAGAAGTTTCTAACAATTTTTGAAATTTAATTTTTTATTTTTGTGATATATTTGTATCCCTGATATATATCTGATATCGAGTAAAGCGCGGAACTTATACAATACACCAGCATGTGCAAACTTGGTACATTGTGCTTTTGTGTCCCCATGTGAACATTTGGGAGACTTTTATCAAAACCAGGATCATACAGGGTGGTGTATAGGATACCTGAAATCTTAAACCAACTACAGGGAGATTTAAAAATAAGTCGCCAAATATGCATGTCTGTATGTGATGATGTAGGAGGTATGATGACCGGCGATTTAAAACATTTCTAAAAATCCCGGCCTGTCTGCATTCCCCGTTTAAATTCAGTAACAATAGGGGCAAAAACTACACGCCGTCAAAGTTGGCAGAGAAAGCGGAGAAAACTTTTCTTTTAAGAAATAATTTTTCCCAAAATACGATTTCTTAATGGAGGGAAGATTTATATTTAGTTTCTAAAACTGGGGTAATAAATCTAGCAAGATTCGGCAGAAGAAAAAACATGCTTAGGCTCTTTCAGCGGGCAGCAATGTGGGCCCCAAAAATGTCAATAAGATGTCAAAAATAAACATAAATTCGGAAAAACAATCCTACTGAAAATTTTGGCAGAAAGGTAGATAGAAATAATTGGCTGGACAGTGATCTGGACTTGGAATTCACATTTATCAAGAAAAAATGGGCAAAATTAGGCAAAAAAACGTGAAAAATGTTCTAGATTGTACACAGCTCATTCCCCAGAATAAAGATATATCAACAGGGGTGGGAAAGGGAGGGGCAGGCCATGTCACCAAGACGCGTGGACGAAGACACGAAATCTGCAAGATTGATAAGTTTGAGTTGGGTTTCAGTCTTTTAACCATTTATAATCGCCCATTGTGGACACGCAACCAGCACAAGAAGTGTATATTAAAAGCTAGCTTTAATTATAAACCGCTAAAAACATCTTTTTACAGCATCTACCATTAAAAGCATGCGATAAAGTTTAAAAAGTTCAGAGAAAGGTTTCAAATTTGACAGAGAGAAGTATCTTATTTCCATACTATATATATACAACTAAAATTTGTGATACTCAAGTTTTAACATTCAAACATAAGATTTAGAGGTTCAAAATCTGTAAAATAAATTCGATGAAAAAAAACAATAATTTGATCGATATTTCTTTTCCTGGTTTTTCTGCTGTCTGGAACGAATGGAGTTGAGGAATGATCCCTGCGCGGAGAGATGAGAAATCCCGCAATTGGCGTCGTCAGGAAACCTAATTCAAGTGGTCTTTTCTCTTCAGTTCTTCATCGAATTTTAAAATGAATACGATTTGTTTATTTTTAGTGCAAAACTTAAAATTTCAAATAACACATTAGACGAGAATAACAATAATTATAAAAAATATTTTAAACGATGCGCTTAAAAGTTATGCATATACAAGAACGATGAATTCGTTTTCCTCAAAAACTCGCGACTTTTAAAATATTTATTTTTTTAAACAGAGGTTGTCATTTTTCTTGAGGAAATAAACAGTTTTAACGCAAAATAAAGGTTTCTGAAGATCAAGCAAGTGTGGGATGAAGGAGAGGAGGAAGGAGTTGTTTGCATTTTACTGTGAAGTATCATGACCAGTTTTATCGTTAACTAACTAAGTTGAGCTAAAAAACAAACCGATGCATATGTGGAATCCACATGCCATCGGAAGGTAGGATCTATTTCCCCTTTCGTTCCGCAGGGCCCCTAGCCAGCTGACGACTGCACCCTACACAATCTAGAGGGCCAAGAAGGTACCGCCGGTGGAAATTATTGTACCTTTGAAAACGAAGGATAGGTCATAAGGAGATTAAAGGTCCGACTCCGGCATGACGGACAAGGACTTGGCACAATCTCCCAGCATTTCAGAGGCAACATTGTCACTACCCACAAACTCCTTAAAGATCATTGGCGCAGCTCTACAGAACCTGGAGCGAAGTCACAAACCCCAGCGACTCCTCCCTCGTCGCTAACCGTGGGGCACTCCAAGATCACACGAGTCAATGCTACCAATACAGCCACCCCTCTAGCCTAGCAAAAGAGGCACCATTTGCAGACTGAGCCGTCAGGCCTAGGTATTCTGTATCCAAGACACATGACACCAGCCATTCAACTGTTAAGCACACCCATAAAACGGTCCATCATTTACATGGGGCTGAAGTTTGAACCACTCCTTGGGCTAGGGGAGAGTGAAAAAAGAAGACTTACTCCTCTCTAGCTGGAGAACTCCTGCGACCGCCAAGTCAGCAAACCTCCTTCTCAACCTACTCCTTGTAGCCTGGAGAAAGTGAGCTCCTACCCTGGAGAACGACCCGGACACCTCTGACAGTTTGAACTGTCCTTTCACATCACAGCAAAATGTAAACAAACATTTCGATCTAAATTTTTTTAGATGCTCGTAAGATCGAGTAAAATTTCAAACTTTTCCACAAATGCTTCCCCCGAGAATTTTGGAAAATTAATACGCAATAATTTTTATTAGTTTTTTATATTGGTGAAAGAATAAATCAATTAACCCACCAATCTTCCGCGTCAGAATCTTCGTTATCGTCCGACATCTGCGTCAAAGTTTCAATAATACGACAGCTTGCGTCAATCTTACGCTGCTTCGCGGCCTAATAAATAAAAGATATATTTGACTAGATTTTTTTGAACACCTAGTTAAATCTCGATCTTCAAAGAATATGAACATGACGTCATGTTCTATAAAGAAAATTTCATGTTACCTTAAAACTTGCATGATTATAAGCAAAACAATTCATTGGTAAAAAAGTTGAATAAAACAAAAAGAAACTAAATTAAAAAGTGCAACAATTTTCTCTCTCTCTCTCTCATCCTTGGGACGTAAAACTTTTACTTCAAAGTAGTAAAAATAATTCGCATAAATTTGACCGTTTCCTATGTCTAGATTGGAGTGACATATATTATTTTACCCTAAAATATGATAACCTGAGTAACAAATTCTGTAGAGAGATTTGATACAAACTTCTTTCTCTTCAGCTCACGAGCAAAACTCTTCTTATTCTCTGCTATCTTCTTGTGAATAAATGCTTGTGTGCTAAACCTAAATATAAATTTTAATTTTTAATCTTTAAATTTTCAGCTCTTCATCTAACCTGGATTTAATTTATTGTTGGAACAAAAAAAATTCATGTAAATTTCGTAAATTTTTGCAAATAGAGGGAATTGTAGATAAAGTATTTATCATAAAAAAGGAAAGCAGTGCAGAGCGCCTGTATTAAGATTCTGGCATATCAGGCCATAATTATGAAATTTGGCTGTCTCCAGAGCCCGTTAAATGAAGTAAGATCTTCCCGACTGTATCTCTATTGAGGTATATCTAGTATTAGTTTAGGTCGAGATCCGAACATTATCTCAGTTAATTCCAAAAAAAATATTACTTACGTGTTTTTGACTGGGGAATCAGGACTACTCTCTACCAGTAGATTCGGGGTCTTATTTTCACCACTTAATATATATTAATTGATAAAAAATAATCTTGATTAAATATTCAAATGTTAGCAATGCTGATTTATAAATGTGTACACAGATGTTCAATGTACAATACATTTAAATACATGCTTGCCAATAATCATGAGATTAATTTTTCAAATACAAAGTTACCAAGGAGAATGAAATACAATGGAGGAGGGGTCGACCCAGTCCGCCCCATCATATGATTATTCAATATACCTTAACAGACAGTACTCCATTTGGGAAAGAGATTTTCATAAGTCGTTTTTTTAATTTAAGTTTGGTGTTTTGGTATACCAAAATAAATAAACTTTTAATTATAAAGAATTACCTCAATGTAGCAAATATTTTTGCAATCCCAATAATGTCTTTGTTTAGAGCTAATATCTACCTTTCTTTCTGTGGCGTATACAAAGACCTATTACAAGTACGCGCCACGCGGCGTTTGTATACATAGAGGTTATTGTATTCATTATACAGGAAGAAATGTTGGCTGAATAACCCAAACCAAAGACATTTTTGGGATGAATACAAATTGGCTGCACTGAGGTAATTTTTTGAACTAAAAATCTGTCTTATCTACCAGACAAACACATTCAAAATATAAAAAACAATCTTGGGGACCGGGTCGACCCTTTATATTCAATACTATTTGAAGGTTAGCCACCAAAGGATGATTCTTTAAGACCTGCTTGAAATTTTTCAAATATAAAGATCTGAGAATTAGATTTGATCCTTCCCCTTAAATAAAAATTTAAACAGAAAAGAATAAAAAGTAAACAATATTTATAATTTAATAATTAAGAGTGAAACAAGTTTGAAGCTGCAGCGAACCAAAAATGGTTAAATGATGCAGACCATTTTCCGTACAGTCGTCCTTGAAGTCTCATCCTTTGAAGGTAAATCTGTAGTTAATATAAGTCTATATGCAAAAAAGAGACTAACTCTTTAGGAATCCTGTTAGATTGATATTTTTCCAGAGGGGTTCTTGCAGAGACAACACTAAACACAATTACAGAATTAAAAAGTTCACATAAAATAAGCCTCCCCCCACATGTACACTGGACAGGGGTATATATTTTGAACTATTCCAAACGGCGGGGAGTGGGGGGGGGGGCGAGGGTTGATTGATTTTTGAAATTGAGTTATATGGGTTTGTATGAGACGGGTTCAGGTTTTCTTTCTCCAATTCAAAAACTAAAACCTTAAAAATTCCTTAAACTTGGGGGAAAAAAATTAAAAAAGAGGTTGAAAAGATTTTTTAAGAAAATCCCCTGCACACTTTTATACTGTAAAAAATACATAACATTCATAAAAATAATTTTAAAAGGGAAGAAGGACGGAGAAAAGAAAATAAAGGAACAGATATGAAACTTGCTTCATGTTGAATTATAAAAACTAGTTAACAAACCTTATCTCACTTCCATCAGATGCGTCATCATTCAGAAGATTACAAAGATCAGGTGCCCCTGAGATAAAAAAGTATATTGGCCTTGACAGTTAATCTTTATTCAATCTGTGACAATTTCCACTTTGTATCTTTATTGAAATTTTTTTTTTAAATCTTCAAGATTTTATCCAGTTTGACTAAATTCAAAAATTTTTGTTTGAAAAGTTTACCAAGCACACTTTCAAATCAGCATTGAGCAGCTGGAGTGGAAACATGTTTCATACCAAAACTTGAGCTTGGGTCAGCAATTAAAAATATTTTAGGAAAAATGCAGACAAGTCAGGATAATTCATTAGTAGATCTCTAGAAATCAGGGATTCTTAAACCATTTCTCATTTCAATAGAGAGTCTAGCAGACGGGCAGACGAAATATATTGATTCTTTTTCTTCTTTTTTTTCAGCTAAGTAAATGACAGTGCACGGAATCCGGATTCAAGTTTCAAAATATAAACTAAATTAATAAATAAACAAAAAGTGTAAACAGTCATCATCTGAGCATAACATCACGTGAAAAAGAGGATGAAATTTTCGAAATTTTTTCTTTTCTTTGGAACCGACCCACCATATGATTTCATTCTTTTCATACGGTACCCCATTATATTTCTTTCTCTTTGGACGTATTCCTCTTATAATGAAAAGATAACTATATAAAACAAATGATTGAAAATTGTTACCTTGGAACAAATCATCCTGATGATCTTTATTTATCTGTGAAATAATCTCATGGTTCTTCATCCTTTCCTTTACAGTTCTAGGGTTTACACTTAGCTCACTAACCGGTACAGAAGCTGAACTCTAAATTATTCAGGATAGCTCGGATCAAATCATATCAGACTTCTAGTGACGTCATACTTCCATATTTTAAATTCAAGATGACTTTACTAAATCAAAAATGAAACCTGGGTTAGATCGGATCAATTTTTTTATATTTATTTAAGTACACCCCACACTAAATTCCCATAAGCTTCAATAGTTTTCTAGGGAACATTTTTTTTTTAGAAAACCCACTTAATGATACAGTGCAAAAAATTCAATTCCACTAAAATCCGTTTGAAAATGTACTAAAAAGGAAGTTTACAAACCTTGGATAATTTAAGGGCTTCTTTACTGCTTAAAGTTTTGAAAGGATTTTTCACCAAACGTCGAACTTTCTCCGGTTCTTTAATAATGGTTTCATCTTGGCTAGTTTTCTTCATATCAGTAGTTTTTTTCTTGGTGTTAGGTTTCTTTTTCTTGACGGGAACCGGAGTTTGGAAACTCGGCGAATCACTACTCATGTCAATCCAGGAGCTTCTGTTCTTTCTCAATCTTCCAAACTGGGATATATTGTTATCCGTTTTCTTCTTTGAACTCGGTGTTTCCTGTTCTGGTTCCTTGTTGCTGATCTGGACGTTTTTCTTATGCTTTTCGGTATTCATGTGTCTTACTCCATTTTTATGAGGCATTTTACTAACACCTGGACACACCAAACAAATCACCTGTTTCTCCGTAATTTGAAAATATTTCTCATCAAAGCCAAGAACGGGTTCTTTGATTGGTCTTTTGGGAGATTTTGATTTTGTTTTCTTGGCTTGGACCAGCGTTTCTAGAGACTTTCTTTTCTGAGGTTCAATGTTTTTCTGGTCAGAATTACGATCTTTGCTTTTACTTTGGGAGGTATTCCTTTCCTTGGTTAGAGATGTACACTTAGCACTACTTCCACGGTTCTGATCTGTGCTTCTACTTCTACCATTAGACATATTTCTACCAGTTGACATTCCTCTATCTTTACTCTTATTACTCGATGAAACGGATTTCTCTTGAGACTTGTTCATGGTTTTCTTTCCTTCTTTGTTCCTGCCCAACGATACTCGCAACCCTTCCTGCGACTTCCTCTTGGAACTGGTGTTCAATGTTCGTTCAGAACTCTTAGTTTTACTCCTCTGTCTGGTCTTACTCGTCTTATCCTTTCCTTCCGAAGAATTTTTCCTGGCACCGGTGTTCAGGGTGCGTTCAGAACTCTTAGCTTTACTCATTATACCCGGGTTCAACGGCTTCTCTGTATCTCTTACTATAGGAGAAATCTAAACAAAAGATGTTTAGGTTTGAGGTTATGGAAAGTAGCGCCATTTAAAAAAATGTAAGTCGCGTGCTAAAATCTAATTAAAAATCGGTACAATCGAAATCCAATAAATGTCAAAACGGCTGAACCAAATATTGTGTGAGACCTCATATGACCCCAGAGCCCGCGATTTAAAAACTTCGGCTCGAGTCGTAATTCCTTAAACCCGACTTTAAGACCCAATCTTCGACCCAACTCTAACGACAGCTTGTGTCACGTGATTGACAGCTGCAAGATCTTCGGCTCGACTTAAGGAGTTAGGCCCAATGAAAATAAAACCGACCTTGATTGGTTTTAGTGGAGAATAAGGCTCAATGTTGCGTCTTGTTCTCATAAAAACTGGGAATGCGCCAATTCCTACCATGAAAATTCGCCAAATAGAATATTAAACCGGTTTTTTTGAATTCAACTCTTTGGAAAATAAGATGCAGCTTTAATCCGAAAGCTCAAGCCGTAAATAAGGTCCAACGACAGCTTAGACCCGAGCCGTATTACCCCGAATTTTTTAAATCGCGGACTCCGGAAAGGATGATCAAAAATTTCCAAAATTAGCCTCCAACAAAATTCAATTTTAGTTAAATTTTAAAAATCGATTTTTTTTTATAAAATCCGCGAACTTTTTATGTTTTTTTTTAAACAATGTATACAAAGAGAAAATGTTCACTATCGAAATAAAAGATGGGCGCAATTCAACAATTACGCTGCAATGCTTAGGATCTGGTTGCGTATCCAAGAAGCAATAATCCAAAACCAGCTAATTAAACTTGTGCTCTCAAAATACAAATTTCATCCCTTTGCTACAGAGAGATTATCAAAAACGTCCTAATCACTTAATTGTTTATTAAATTCTAGAATATAAGTTTGCGAAAAAATAAAAAATATAGAGGAAATTTTCCTGGCCTTCTTTTCAGGGCGGGTCCATGATCCGGATACAAATAATCCTTAGAACTGATTACAAGAGAAGACGGTTTAAAAATGTATCAAGATGTACACTAAATGTAAGACCTCCTAAACCTATTGTTACAAAACTTGCAGGAACATGGAATAAATGTTCTTTAGATCCGCATCAAAATAAAATGGATCCTAAGCATTGATAAATACAAAATACTTTGGAATGTATGACAGTTTAGATTCTGAATTTCAGATCAAGATGCTCTGAAGCTTCAAAATAATATTAATACCTTGTTTTTAGCTCTACCCCTTAATGCTTTCATCGGGGACTGGTCAGGTTGCCTAGGTGGTTGAGAAGCAAGTAAACTGGTTTTTAAAATACTCTTGGTAGCTTTTCTTTTATCTTTGACAGGAGAATCTGACGCAGCTCGAACCCTAAAATAAAGAACTTTTTTAGTTTGAATATAAACCTGCAGTATTAAAGTAGATCAATAACTCATTTTTTGGTTTGTAATGAAGATATCCACTCCAGAATTCGGATTCAAACATTTTGCATAATTCATAGTTATTACAATTAGGTTATATTCTGTCTATGTCTAACATAAAACCCTTTCTTCTCAAAATTGAACTTATTAATTTTTTACTAATATATTGAGTCTGAATGTCATCAACCCCCGGCCAATGTCAATTAATCTATGTAATACTTTAATTAAATAAATATTTAAATATCATATATGTATGATGAAGGTTAAGGAGTTCGAAAGTTCAAGCTAGGTTTACAAACAAAATTTACCTTTCGTTCGATTTGCTCGTCACTTTCAGCAAAGAATCTTCACTATTCCCGCTCTTCTTACTTACCGTATGATCAGGAACATTTTTATTTGCATTTTCTAAATGGGTTTTCTTCAAGTGTATCTTTAACATATTAAACTGAGGTGTCATAAAATCACAAAACTCACAGTTGTAATTTTTCTTCTTATTGACAACAGAAACACTTGTATAGTTTTTAGCTCTTAGTTGAGTAAAGTCAAGAATTGACATGGTTCGTTCAAGAGGATTTGGGACAGGTTCAGGTCCAACCTTGGCCATAACAACATCCGTTCTTTGTTTCTGAGTTGATGAATTCTGGTTTACCCTGACACCACGGCTCCGAGCTCGTCGTTCAGTTCTAGAACTCTCCTCAGCTTCTATTAATTCATCCTGAGATACATTCTTACTCGTCTCTGGGACCAGCGGCACCAGAGATGAATTGGCGGCTAGAACAAAAGGTATATGGTCAGGGGTGAAAGGTGAAAAGATCAAGGTCAATAGGTAATAAGGTTTGGGCCATAAGGTAAAAATTCAGGGTTAATAGGTAAAAAGGTTTTAGATGAAAATATATTAAGGTAGAAAGTTCAAGGTATAAAGTTCAAGGGTAAAAGTTCAAGGGTAAATATCAAGGGTAAAAGGTCAATGTAAGATGTCAATGTAAGATGTCAATGTAAGATGTCAATGTAAGATGTCAATGTAAGATGTCAATGTAAGATGTCAATGTAAGATGTCAATGTAAAAGAATAAGATTACTAGAGCAAGGTTTAAGGTCAAAAGATCAAGGTTATCAGAATAAAAACGTCCAAAAGGCAGGATCAAAATACTTGTTTTAAAAGAACAAGGTTTACAAGGTCTAAAGGTCAAGGTTAGAAGCTGGACAGCTCATAAGGTCGAGGTGAGAAGATCAAATGTCCAAAGTTAAAGGATTAATGGTCAAAATCGCAAGATTCGAGTCATGGCTAAATAAAAGTAAATCTATGGATTAAACAATACCTGGCTTGAAATGAGAAGGATTGAGAAAATGGCTCATATTTCCAGGCAGTGTTATTGCAGATATGTTTGCAAGTGCCCCGGACACTAAAACAAGAAAACTTAACAGTTTTACAGATATCAAATTTAAGATTGAAGGTTTAGGAAAAACGCATTAATTGTCAAGGAGCAGCAAACCACAGTTCTCAAGTTTACTTCTTCTTCTCCAAAGCCTGAGGCTATTTACAAAAAGTACAATGAGAAATTGAAGCTTGAGTATTGGTATACTTTCAGATGATACTAATCCATAACTTTTATGATGCTACAAATTCATTTAATTCTTTTCGGAAATCATTAACCATGCTGCAAACTAGATCAATGAAATACAGATTAAGCCCTCTTATAACTAATAGTTTCCGGTTTCTGTACCAAGTTCTGGCGTAGCAAATAAGTTTTATTTTATGCATAAAATCGGAACTCTAAAGTTTTCTAAATTTTTAAAAAAAAAAAATTTAATCCGGATCATGATCTAACTTATGCAAAAGCTTATTACAGTATTTAAATCATTTGACGTTGAAAGTGAAGTGTTAAAAAAGGGGATGGTGGAGTTGGCACATTTGATGTAGGGGGGGGGGGGGCCCGCCTTCATTTTTGGTTC